>NC_134553.1:49889934-49972481 GCF_025594145.1 Primulina tabacum | reverse complement strand
TAAAAGAACAAATCCAAGAATTGCTAGACAAGAGTTTCATTCGCCCTAGTTATTCTCCATGGGGCGCACCGGTATTATTTGTGAAAAAAATATGGTAGTATGCTTCTCTGCATTGATTATGAGAGCTATAGGGTCACTATCAAAATAATTATCCACTTCCAAGAATTGAAGATTTATTTGACCCGTTGCAAGGAGCATCGATATTTTCTAAGATTGATCTGCGATCTGGATACCACCAGTTGAAGGTAAAAGAGTCAGATGTTCACAAGACATTTCGCACGAGATATGGGCACTATGAGTTTATGGTCATGCCATTTGGGTTGACCAATGCGCCAGCGATCTTCATGGATCTCATGAATCACGTATTTCATCTGTATCTAGATCAGTTTTATTATAGTCTTCATTGATGACATATTGATCTATTCCAAGAGCAGAGAGGAGCATAGCCGTCATTTGAGGACAGCACTGCAAATATTGCAAGACAGGAAGCTTTATGCAAAATTCAGCAAGTGAGAGTTTTGGCTTGATAGAAAGGCATTCTTAGGCCACATCATTTCTAGTGACGGCGTTGAAGTTGATCCAAGTAAAGTGGAAGCAGTTAAAGAGTGGCCAGCACCAAAGAGTGTTACCGAGATTCGCAGTTTCTTGGGACTAGCTGGCTATTATCGTAAGTTTATTCAAGGGATCTCATCTATAGCGGTACCTATGACCGCCTTGACAAAGAAGAACGCAAAGTTTGTTTGGGGACCCGAGTGTCGAGACAGTTTTGACAAGTTGAAGCAAGCCTTGATTACAGCGCCAGTATTTTCTATGCCATCAAGGCAAGGAAGTATGTTCTTTATACCGACGCTTCTAAACTTGGTTCAGGCGCAGTTCTAATGCAAAATGACCAAGTTATAGCCTATGCGTCGAGACAGTTAAAAATTCACGAGAAGAACTACCATACTCATGATCTTGAGCTTGCAGCAATAGTCTTTCTACTAAAAATTTGGAGCACTACCTTTATTGGGAGAAGTGCAAGATATTCACCGACCATAAAAGTTTGAAATACTTCTTCACACAAAAGGAATTGAATATGAGACAGCGCAGATGGCTTGAGTTAGCGAAGGATTATGATTGTGACATTAGCTACCATCCAAGAAAAGCTAATGTAGTGGCAGACGCATTGAGTAGAAAAACAGCAGTTATCACTCATCTATCACTACAAACCGTTGCAGTCCGATATACAGCGGTTTGAGCTTACAGTGTATGCTAGGGGCGAGGCCCCAAATCTTGCCACATTATCAGTACAATCGACTTTGAGAGAGAATTCGTGATGGACAGTCCACTGATGAGCAGTGGCAAAGTGGAGAGCTAGAGATGAAGCCAAGGGTCGGAAATTATATTCAAAATTGGATGGTATAGTTCTTTACCGAGATCGGTTATGGGTTCCTAGTGACGATTATTTGAGAGATCTTATTATGAAGGAAGCCCATGACACCCCTTATTCCATCCATCCGGGAAGTATGAAGATGTACAAAGATTTACAGTTGTTATATTGGTGGCCAGGCATGAAGAGGGACATTTTGAGATTTGTATCCGAGTGTTTGACTTGTCATCAAGTTAAAGCAGAGCATCAAAGTCTAGCAAGGAAATTGAAGCCACTCTCTATTCCCTAGTGGAAATGGGAAAATGTCACTATGAACTTTGTTGTGGGATTGGCAAAGACTGTTAAGGGATTAAATGCCATATGGGTGATAGTGGATTGTCTTACGAAATCAGCACATTTTCTACCTATTAAGGCGACATTCACCATGATTCAGTATGCAGAGTTAAATATTCGGGAGATAGTTCGTCTGCATGGGATTCTAGTGTCTATCGTTTCTGACCGAGATCCTAGATTTACGTCATCTTTTTGGAAGAGTCTGCATGCAGCGATGGGGACCAAATTATTATCCAGTACAACATTCCATCCTCAAACCGACGGTCAGTCAGAAAGAGTTATTCAAATTTTGGAAGATCTACTCCTAGCATGCGTTATTGATTTCCAAGGCAGCTGGGAACCAAAATTACCTCTAGTGGAGTTCACCTACACAATATCTATCAATTATCTATCGAGATGGCTCCTATTGAGGCACTTTATGAAGGAAATGTAGATCCCCCATTCATTGGGACGAGGTTGGAGAAAGAAGAGATATTGGTCCCGGATGTGATTGAAGAGCCTGCCGAGCTTGTAGTCAAAATTCGTGCGATGAATGAAGACTGCGCAAAGCCGACAAAAGAGTTTATGCGGGACAAAAGACGAAGGGACTTAGAGTTTGCAGTGGGCGACACGTATTTGTGAAAAAGCACCTATGAAGGGTGTTTATAAGTTTTGGCAAGAAAGGCAAGCTTAGTCCAAGATTTATTGGTCTGTTTGAGATTTTGGACAGGATTGGAACACTAGCTTATAGAGTGGCATTGCCAACGATGCTTTCTGGAGTTCACAATGTGTTCCATATTTCGATGCTGCGGAAGTACATGTCGAACCCATCACATGTACTAAATTATGAACCTCTACAATTGACTCCAAATATGATCTATGAAGAAAGACCTGTCCAAATCTTAGCAAGACAAGAAAGGAGACTGCGAAATAAAGTCATTCCAATGGTCAAGGTCAAGTGGCTGAATCACTCAGAAGAAGAAGCTACTTGGAAAACCGAGAGGGACTTGAAGAGTCGCTACCTAGAATTATTCGGTAAGATCTAATTTCAAGGACGAAATATTATTTAAAAGGGGAAGGAATTTTAAGGTCCAAAATTAAGACGACATTACTCAACTACATGAATCTAAGAAATATGATAAAATAAGTAATTAATGGATTTAATTTCTTAATTGATAATGCGACATACATGATTATATGTTAAATAAGATTTTATTATCATTATGCATAAAACTGTATTTTTAAGGATTATTCAAGTTGCGATCGGAGAACGGAGACCGAGGGCTGAAAAACGTTTAAAATAATTTTTATTAAATAATATTTTCAATTGTTTAAAATAGGGTTGATGGTTTTTCATATTTTTGAAAATAAGGGGTTTTTAGCTGATTTTATACGCCGGGACGTAAATTTTATCGGTGTTGGTTTTTCAACAAAAATACGAAATTTTTTGGCAACCCGGCTAATAATTCACAAACTTATTTAAACAAAACTATTTTAATATTTTAATTAAATCCTAATTAAGACTAGTGGGCCTAATTATGAGCTTAATAGGCCTGAAGCCTTGTTAGTATATAATTAACTATATAATCTGTTTAACACCTAAAACCCTACACCAACAACATCACACGCTACTTTTGGCACTCTTGCACACACCAAAATTCTTCAAAGTTACGGCACACACACACACCACAATTGGGGAAGGATTTTCCGTAAGGTTCAAGGAGTTTCAAAGCCAAGGTTTTTGACCGTTCTTCGTCGTCAACGGTTATTCGTGTGTTTAAAACGCAAAGGCACGCCTTATATCTCCATTTCTCGTCTATGACATCGTATTAAGCTGATAACACAACAAAGCTAGATGATAAGGGAAAGTGTTGTCATGGGTTATTGAGTGATCGGGCTCCTTGTGGAAGGGGGCTGGAGGGTCACAGCTTGGGCTAGGGCTCGGTCAGGGGATGGTTCAGTCGAGGGAAGAGTCCTAGCCAAGCTAGGACTTGAGTAGGAGGGCTGGAGAGGAGTCCTTGTTTTCAAGGACTCCTACCCGAGAACGTTGCATGCCCTGCGCAGAATTGCGCAGGCATTCAGGGGCTGATGGGTTCGGGCCAAGGCTTAGGGGCTGGGCTAGGGTGTGTCTTAAGGGTCCTAGAAAGGTGTGTGAGTGGTTGGTTCAGGGGCTGGGCTCATTGGTAGGGACTTGGACACGAAATCAAGAGTCCTTTGCTGCAAGGGCTCTCGGTCGAGAGATAAAAGGGGTTGCAAAGCGTGTGCTTCAAGCCAGGGCTGGTTTCTGGAGTCATAACGCTCCAGTAGGATCCATGTAAGGGTTAGGAAGGGCTTGGCTTGGGATGGCTTGGGCTTGGCTCGTTAGAATCCAAGTTGGCTCAAGGGTGATCAAGGGGTTCGAATTAGGGTCCTTAAAAGTCAAAATAAATCAAAACGCAGCTCGCGGAGGTCGAGTCATGGTTCATAAAGGCTTAAATAATGTAAAAAGACTAAGTTTTAATTTAGGAATTTTATTTAAAGTTTGGAATTTTTCGGGATTAAAACACCTTCAAAACAATTAATTAAAGATAAATTGAAAAGCCTAGATTTTAAGCTAAATAAAATATGGAAATTTTTAATTTTAGCTTAAATAAATATTTGGGACATGTTAGAGTCAAGAAATCAAGGAAAAGTCAAAAACGTTAAAATGTCAAGTCCAGGGGTTTAAAACGGTCTTTTTACATCTAAAAATTAGTAAATGTCATGGCAGTGCTCTAAATGCGGTTTTCATGATATTATGATTATTTGTGAATGTTTACGAAATTTTACATGATGAAATTATGAGTTTTAAATGTTTATTTGATTTTTATGATTTAAGGAAGATATTTAAAAGACATGTTGCATGCTTGGTTTCAAAAACAAAAAGGTTATGTTATGCATGATTTTTATAAAGTAATGAGAATGTAAAACATTGAAGGAAGTGAAGTAAATGTGATTATTGAGGTATGAGATTTGAGGTAAGAATGGAAATGTCGTGAGGGAAAAGGCCCCAGAAGGAGTCCGATGATCGTATTTCTATTCGAAAGAGGATAGGTCAAGACCCAGTTGACCGGTGATAGTGTTTCTGGTGTCCCCCGCCTCCCAGTACTGTGGTTTTATGTAGATAGATCCATCGACTTTTTGAGGTTTGAGGAAAGTTACAATTAACGATCTGAATTCAATAAAGGAAAAAAGAAAATGTTTATGATCATGAAAAATGTTTTATGTCATGTCATGTTGAGAAAAAAGAAAGGAAAAATTTAAGGTTTATGTTTGCATGTCATGAAAAAGTTATTTTTACGTAAAAGTATTTTCACTTTTGCATGCGATTTTATACGTATTATTTGTTATAAAGATTATGGTGTGTTGAGTCTTTAGACTTACTAGGTGTGATGGATGCAGGTGAGTTTGAGGGAGGTCTTGAGGATGAACTGAATGGACTGAAGGTGCACACAACCCGAGGACCAGCGCTTCTACTTTTCCGCATTTATGATTCATGATTTACGTTAAAGATTTTAAGACTCTTTATTTATGCTTTTGAGAGATTTTGAGAGGTTTAATATGGGCTATACTTTTCAAATTTATTGCTTTTTAGGTTTGGTAAACGTTTGACGATTTTATTTTTATTACTATTTCACTTGAATTTTAAAATGCTAGTTGGTTGATATTTTATAAGGGTAAAATATTTTATAAAATATATTTTTATGTAGTATATGTACATGGCCGAAAATATGAGTGAAAAAGAAAAATTTTCTAGTACTTTTAAGCAATAAAAAGGGCAGACGTTTCATTATGCCTCCACGATCTTCATGGATCTCATGTATCGCGTGTTTCAGCCTTTCCTGGACCAGTTTATTATTGTCTTCATGGATGATATTTTGATGTATTCCAAGAGCCGAGAGAATCATGATAAGCACTTGGAGACGACTTTGCAAGTACTACGAGATCGAAAATTATATGTAAAGTTCAGCAAGGGTGAGATTTGTCTAGATAAGGTGGTATTCTTAGGTCACATCATTTCGAGAAAAGGAATAGAATTAAATCGATCTAAGGTCGAGACAGTCAAAGAGCGGTCGGTGCCTAAAAGTGTAACAGAAATCCGCAGTTTCTAAGGTTTAGCTGGCTACTATCGAAAATTCATCAAGGGGTTTTCCTCCATTGAGATACCCATGACGACCTTGACCAAAAAACATGCGAAATTTGAATGGGGACCAAAGTATTAAAGTAGTTTTGATTAGTTGAAGCAGGCGGTCACGACGGCGCCAATTCTAGCTATGCCATCAAAACAGGGGGAATTTGTGTTGTAAACTGATGCTTTGAAATTAAGTTTGGGTGTGGTTCTCAGCAAAACACTCGAGTCATAACTTATGCATCCAGACAGTTGAAGGTGCATGAGAAAAATTATCCGAAGCATGATCTCGAGTTAGCAGTATTTGTATTTGCAAATTGAAGATTTGGAGATACTATTTATGGTGAAAAATGCAAAATATTATGATCGAGCAAAACTTGCACTGTAAAATCCTTAGTAAAATTTATAATATTTAAGCTCGAAATTATCGCAAGTGCACGATATCAAGTAATAATATAGTGTACGAGAGTACGAATATCGTTCCCACAGAGACCGTTTTATTCAATTATTATTTTCAACTATTCAACTTTTAACAACGATAATTGGATTGATAGTTAACTACTGAAATAGCGCAACTAATAACTAATTACAATATTCAAAAATTAAATAATTAATTAAAATTCAATGACAAATGAATTTGTTGGGAATTCTGGTTCACCTACCCCTCCCTAATTTAACCAATTAACCTCGACAATCATTTACGCTTTTGACAGGATTTTCTACACAATTGAACACGCCCTCTCGTGTTGTGCCAAATTAATTCCACTCAGTGAAGTAATTAAATCTCTTTAATTATTTATCAAAGGTGAATTGCATTTCCGTCTATAAATCCCCTAGCTTTCGACGACTATAACTATCAACATGTACATAATTTCATATTTCTATGTAAATTGTAGTTCCACGAACTATGCTACCCGTTCCGAGCACAAGTTATTCTCTCGAACTCACCTGTATTCTGGGATTATTATTAAAGTTAGCTACGCTTTAATAACGCAATGAACATAATAACATACCCAAACATAAAAAAAATGTCGAATATTAAAGCATTAAACCAAAGATTCGGGGTAGGATCTCCTTAATCCCAAAAAATATAAAAGTTTAGCTACTAGAATTCATTGTAAAAAATAAGCACAAGAATGTTTAAACAATGAATTCTAAATAAAAAATACTAGATATGAAGAAAAACGCGAAGAACGATGCTTTGAATCTCGATAATCTTCAACTCCAAGCTCCTCTGTTCTCCAAATCTCTTTGGTGGCTGCCAAATCCGGTCCCATTCCCCTCAAATTCGTCCCTAAAAAACCTTCCATAGCAGTCATGGGCTCCAAAATAAGGAAACAAATCGACCCTAGAATCTTTCCAAAAATCAAATGCGCTCGGGCGCACATAGGCTTTCGCCCGGGCGGATGTCCCTCGTAAATCTGCTTTTATTTTTCCCATCGATGCGTCCGGGAGCACATAATTTTCCGCCCGGGCAGATATCTTTCGGCCTTCTTCTCCAATCCACATCTTGCAGGCACCCGGGTGGTTCAAAGTGTTGGAACGGGCGCCTATCTGTCGCACTTTGATCACTTCTCTTCTTTTTATTCACTAATTGCCTGCATTTTCAACCACAAGACATATGAGCAACTAAAAAAACATAACATATTACAAAACACCAAAAAATGCATGCAATCTAAACGATATGTGCAACACAATGAGACATCACATAATATGAAAAAAATGTAAAATCCACCTATATCAACCCTCCAATACTAACCTTTTGCTCTCCCTCGAGCAAAAAAGGAGACACAACGAAACGGAACATAGCACATATTATCTCAATAGTGAGTTCATGGTCCCAATTAGCCTTAGCGAAACTCAACACATTCCCTTATCGATCAATGCAAAGCACAACTCTTTGCAATTTCCTTGGTCTAGACACTGTTTCGAATGAAACCTGAACGTGTGTGTGTGTCGTTAGTCCTAGCATCATATATGATAGAGGGATCCATTCTCAACCATTGTAAGAGATTTAAATCAGCATGTTAGTGTAAATCTTATTCTCCCCTATTCCTCTGCACTCAGTAACCATCAGCAGCCAATATTTTTTTCGACTGAATTAGAATACAGTAATAAAAGGAATATATCAGAACCATTCATTTCAGATTCAAATCCATGCGTTCTACATTTTTAGCCAGGAATAGGATTTCATTCCTTTATTCGGCTCCCCCACACCTTACATCTCCATCTTTCTTTTTATTTTTATTTTTTTTCATATTACGCTGCTGATAGATACCTCGATTCAAGAAAATATAGTCAAGCTCAATTCACACCTTCAAACATCTCTGTTCCCCACTCTAGTTTTAAATTTCACCATCTTATCATGCATGCTTCTAGTTCCAACATTCGTGCAAAGAGAATTCAAACTTTTAAATAAAACTTCATGTCTCTACTACAATATGTGCTAAAGAAGTGCGAGTACATGACAGACAAGGCATGTCTCATTACCTCATAATCATCCTTGGCTAACAAGTACTATTTCGAACACTGTCAGCTAACACACAACCAATGCAAATTGACCAAGACCAAATTCCAACGAATAAAATCAACAAAGCACCAAAAGGAAAGCAACAAAACAACACCCATCCCCCCCAATGCTGAAGTCGAGCAGTGTCCCCAGTGCATCAGACGGTATAAAAAGAGACAGATACTGCACATCAAAATAGACGCAATAGAACCTAATCATGCAACAAAAACAGAAAATTAACGAAAGGAAATGCAAGAAATAAAATAAGGAACATAAGTGACTCCCCTATAAATAATCCTGCTCCCCTTGGGCCTCCGGGGGAATGACGCTAGCTCCCGGCTGTAGTGCATCAACGTAGTGAAACTAAAATGGCGGCGGAAAAGCAGACATAAGTGGTTGAATAAGAGCCAGATCAATACCAGTGTGGCTCAGAGATAAATGCAACATGGCATGGGTAAAGATCTGATATGTGTTGCTCACAGCCTGCCATTGTAACTGATGGTCAGCAAATGCTGAAAATTCGTCCATGCGATCCTGGAGAAGGCGACATTGAGGTCACGGGGCCGGTGGTGGGGGTTGTTGTGGCAGTGGATCAAAAGTTAAGACCTCCCATAAAGGGCCAAACTGAGGAAAAGCCTTCCACCGTACCGCGGTATTCTGTACCCAGCTGGCGTCATCTAGGGCTTTTTTCGGTGGCAACCACTCATCATCATCCTGGAAAACTACCCCGGCGGCCGTACACAGCTCGTTGATAATGTAAGGAAAGAACAAAGACACATTAGGATTGTGAATTCTTCGTTTAATCTCTAAATAGATAATATTTCCCACATGGATTGGTATAGCGGTCATCAGCGCATAAAGCAACAACCCTTCTCTTTCTGCACGTCGCTAGTGTGCCCGACTGGCATCAATCGTGTGGCCAAAAATTCATACCACATCACAACCGGGACTAACAAATACTTCTCATGGGAACAAGTGTAGGATCCAAATGTCATCCCCGGAGACCCCGGATAGCAAATTGTGCGCATCATCAATTCCAAGTCGGGGTTTGCTGCCCATGCCACATAAACTGAACCATCCACAGCAGGCGTTTAAAGAAACTTATTAATCTCTGTAATACTATATTCCACCAGTTTCCCTCTCACAAATGCTTTATTGTCGTCTCGCTCAGCCGCATTGGCATAAAATTCTTGAACTACCGGTGCCACTGCGGCTTGCGGTTGGGCACAAAATTTTTCCCATCCTCGATTTCAAATCTGATTTAGAATTGAAATTTGGGCCACAATTTGAAAACAACGCTCTCGAATTGGAGCTCGATGTATTTTGGCATCTTGATAACGTTCTTTAGTGGCTTCATTAACAAATGAATGGGAAATACGAGAGGATGACGAAGAAACATCATGACTTACCCGTGCTTTCTTCGGAGGCATCGTGGATGATTTGTGAAAAAAGAACCCGGAATAGGAGGTATGTTGTCGGAATTTGAATGGCTAATCGGAATCCGGGAATAGAAGCGTCGGAGAAGCTTGTGCTTGGGGAAACTCTTTTAAGACCGAAGCTGACTGGTAAGAGAGTGGAAGGAGACGACGTCATCGGAGCAAAGGAGGAGACGTGGCCGGAAACTCAGTGGTGGCCGAAAAAGATAAGGGGACGCGGGAAAAATCACGCCTTGGTGCTAGATGAAGATGGTGACACGAAATTGGACCTAAAAATGGCACAAAAAGGGTCACGTGAGTGAGAATTAGAGTGTAGGCGGCAAAAATTGAAGAGGGAGAAGGTAGGGTTTGAATGGGGGAAGAAAAGGAGAGTGTAAATTTAAAAAATCCGCGACCTGTCTAGGCAGACATAAGTTTTCGCCCGGGCGGATGTCTTGCGGCTTTAAATGGTAAAAGAGGCGCGCCCGGACGGATATAAATGTGCGCCCGAGTTGAAGCTGCACGGCTTTTAGATCAAAAAAATTTCACCCAATGGGGTACGCACGGGCTACGCTGCCCACACCTTTTTTGGGCAAATAAATAAGTAAAATAAATAAACTAAAATAATAAAATCGAATTAAGTTCAAGATAAGGGGAAGAGAGGTAGTTCATAATTTATAGTCGAGAGCTTGACTGTATCTCCGGCACGGAAATGAAAGGGGCGGGCGGAGGGGCTTGCTATCTTAACATTTTCTCCCGGTCAGTTTCAGTTCGGACTGTCTTGGAACTAGGAGATTCCAAGTTGTGGCTTAATTGTGCCACCTATGTAGTGCTTCAGTCGCTGGGCATAGATTGTAAACGTCTCATCATTTACGTCTTGCAGTTCTACAGCTCTTGATGGGTATACTTTAGAAATCACGAATGGACCAGACCATCGCGACTTCAATTTTCTGGGAAACAGTCGCAACCGGGAGTTGTAGAGTAGAACATTTTCACCTTCCTTGAATTCCCTTTCGATGATTCGCCTGTCATGAGCCCTCTTCTCCTTGTATGACAGTGCTATATCATATGCCAGATTCTGTAATTCATCCAACTGATCCAATTGAAGCAGACGTCGTTCAACTGCATCAGTAAAATTTTATTTGTCCAGTATGCCCGATGTTCTAACTCTGCAGGTAAATGACATGCTTTATCAAACAGTAACCTATATAGTGTAGTGCCTATAGGTGTTTTAAAAGCAGTCCTATATGCCCAAAGAGCATCATCTAACCTTACAGATCAGTCTATCCGACTTACACCTACCATTTTTTCCAAAATCCGCTTGATCTCTCTGTTAGACACTTCCACTTGACCACTCGTCTGGGGGTGATAGGGGCAGATATCTTATGTGTGACACTATATTTTCTCAAAAGTTTTTCAAATTGTTTGTTGCAAAAATGGGTACCACCGTCACTAATGATTACTTGTGGTGTTCCAAATCTATTAAAAATATTTTTATTTAAAAATTACAGGACCACTTGAGATCATTAGTGGCATATGTTTCTTCCTCTATCCATTTAGACACATAGCCAACCGCAACCAAAATATATTTTCCGTGAACAAACTGGAAAACGGTCCCATGAATTCTATCCCCCACACATCAAAAACCTCACACTCAATGATATTGTTTAATGGCATTTCATGACGGTTAGAGATGTTACCTGTCCGCTGGCATTTATCACAGGCAAGCACATAAGAACGAGCATATTTAAATAGATTCGGCCAATAGAAACCACCTTCAAGTGCCTTAGACGTCGTCCTTGTTGGTCCAAAATGACCACCTACCTCACGATCATGGCAATGGTTGAGAATTTGACCAAACTCTTCCTCTGCAACACACCTTCTTATCATGGAATCTGCACAAATCTTAAACAAAAATGGTTCCTCCCAAAAATAATGCTTCACATCAGAGAAGAATTTCTTTCGTTGGTGAAACAATATATTGGATGGTGGTGTGCCTGTGACAAGAAAGTTAACAAAATTTGCATAACAAGGACATTGTTTCACCTCAAATAGCTGCTTATCAGGAAACCAATCATTAATGGCATGATCTACACAGTCATTAATAATAAGCCTCAATCTAGACAAGTGATCAGCTACCACATTCTCAACACCCTTCTTATCCTTTATTTCTAAATCAAACTCTTGTAACAATAAAATCCACCTAACTAGGCGTGTCTTTACATCTTTCTTAGCAAGTAAATATTTAAGTGCAGAATGGTCTGTGTAAACAATGACTTTGGACAAAACAAGATATGAATGAAATTTTTCAAGCGCGAATACTACTGCAAGTAATTCCTTTTCAGTGGTTGCATAATTCAATTGAGCCTCATCTAGGGTTTTACTTGCGTAGTAAATTTTATGAAATACCTTGTCTTTCTGCTGGCCAAGAACAGCACCAACCGCAGTATCATTGGAATCGCACATGACCTCGAAGGGTATATCCCAATCCGGTGCCACCAAAACAAGAGCCGTCACGAAGCACTCCTTTAAATCCTCGTATGCCTGCAGACAGTCAAAATTAAAATCAAACGACACATCTTTCATAAGTAAAGAAGACAGAGGCTTGGAAATTTTAGAAAAATCTTTAATAAAACGTCGATAAAAACCGGCGTGGCCTAGAAAACTTCTAACTCCATTTATGGATGTCGGAGGTGGTAAGTTCTTGATAACTTCCACTTTTGCCTTATCCACCTCTGTTCCATGCTCCGATATTTTGTGCCCCAATACTATGCCTTCTTGTACCATGAAATGTCACTTTTCTCAATTCAGCACCAAATTTGTCTCCTCACATCTCATCAACACCACCTTCAGATTCTGCAAACAATCATCAAAAGAAGAGCCAAAGATCGACAAGTCATCCATAAATATTTCAAGTAAATTTTCTATCATGTCATGAAATCTAGCGGTCATGCATCGTTGAAAAGTGGCAGGGGCATTACACAAACCAAAGGACATCCGTCTAAAAGAAAAGGTGCCATAAGGACAAGTGAAAGTGGTTTTCTCTTGGTCCTTAGGCGCAATCATGATTTGGTTGTACCCTGAATATCCATCCAAAAAAAAATAAAACTCATGACCCGGTAACCTCTCAAGCATTTGATTAATGAAGGGTAGCAGAAAGTGATCTTTAGGGGTGGCATCATTCAATTTCCTATAATCGATGCACACATGCCATCCCGTAACTGTCCTAGTGGGTATTAATTCATTTTGTTCATTTGTGATAACAGTAATCCCACCCTTTTTCGGCACACATTGAACTGGACTCACCCTTGCACTATCAGATATAGGATAGATAATACCTGCATCAAGGAGTTTGATAGTTTCTGCTTTTACTACCTCTTGCATCTTTGGATTCAATCTTATCTGAGGTTTCACAAGAGGTGAGTACTTGTGTTCCATCAATATCTTGTGCATGAAGACTGATGGATTTATCCCTTTGATATCCGCCACCTTCCATGCAAATGCACTCTTGTGCGATTTCAAAACTTTCAGCAGTTTGCCCTCCATCACATCTATCAAATTAGAAGAAATAATCACATGAAATTTATTATTCTCACCTAGATAGACGTATTTCAAAGGTAATGGCTTCAGCTCAAGATTTGGTGGCTCCTCTATGCTTGACTTCTGAGGGGTCAAGTCTCTCCGATCCTCCAGGTCCTCTAATCTCATCCTTATTGGCCTCTTCCATGGATGGTTGGCATTAAGGTATGCCACTATTTCAGCTTTCTCTTCATCCAATTCGTCTTCTCTCAATTCAGTAATGAGAGTGGCTTCCAAAGGGTCTTTAATAGCATCCTACACATAGTTACACACAAGAGAATCAAAAGCATCAATTCTAAAACAACTATCAGAATGCAGTGTGTGCTTAAGTGCATTAAAGACATCAAAAGTAATCTCCTTCTCCTCCTCCACTCTCAATCTCAACTTCCCTTCTTGTACATCAATTAGGGCCTTGCCAGTTGCAAGGAATGACCTCCCCAATATCAACGGCATCTCCATGTCCTTCTCCATGTCAAGCACCACAAAATATGTAGGAAAAATAAATTTGTCCACTTTCACTAGCACATCCTCAATAACTTCTCGTGGATAATTGACGGATCTGTCTGCTAGCTGTAAAGACATCCTCGTTTGCTTAGGTTCTCCTGACCCAAGTTTCCTAAACACAGACAAAGGCATGAAGTTAATACTTGCACCAAGATCACATAAGGCTTTATGAAAAAAAAACATCAGCAATCATGCAAGGAATAGAAAAACTCCCTGATTTTTAAGTTTTGGTGGGATCTTGTTTTGCACCAAAGCATAGCAATTTTCAGTAAAATTTACCGTCATGTGATCCTCCAACTTTCTCTTAAGTGCTAAGATGTCCTTCAGAAATTTAGTATAACTAGGAATTTGCATCAAACCATCGGCAAAAGGAATATTGATGTGTAATTTTTTAAATACCTCAAGAAACTTACTGAATTGCGCATCAAGTTTTGCTTTTTTCAATGCTGCAGGAAAAGGAGGAGGTATTACAATTTGGGATTGTGCAGTGGGTGCTGGTGTAGAGTTAGAATACTTAACTTTGGATGTCTAAGTCTGTTCATCTGGTAATTGACTTTTTTCCTTTTCTCTGGACTCTAAAATTTCCCACTCTTCAACTCGATGGCCTTCACTTGCTCTTTTGGATTGGTCTCTATGTTACTTTGCAAGGTGCACGACTCTCTACTTGATATCATCTTAGCTAACTGTCCAATCTGATTATCTAGCCCATTTATCAATGCATCTTGGTTTTGGAGTCTAGTTTCGGTGGATGAGATAAACTTAGACATCATCTGCTCCAAATAGGACTTTTATTCTCTAGGAGGGTCAGATTTGTACATCGGTTGTTTTCCATACGGCTGTCCTCTCTGTGGTCGATTCTGACTGTTTTGATCACCCCATGAGAAGTTGGCATGTTGCCTCCATCCAGTATTATATGTGTTCTAATACGGATCATTCTATGGACGGTTTTGGACTCCCACTTGATTCACTGGTGCCTCGTCTTGCACATAAAAGGGATTTCCATCTTGACAGTTCTTCGCAAAGTGTTCACCTCAACATTTATCACAAAATATCTCTTGAAGACACATAGCCGTGTCACCCATATTCAAGCTGTCCAATTTCATGTTCAAGACATCAAGTTGCGCAGTAATAGCAGAAAGGTCAGTTACCTGGTGAACTCCTGCACTTCTCCGCTGGTTGTTCCTTTTAGATTGAGGATGATAGCTGCTAGCATCCATCTCCTCCAACAACTCAAATCCTTCTTCAACAATTTTTTCAATAAGTTTCCACAAGCAGCAACATCTATCATAGTACGATTAGGAGTAAGCAAGCCACAATAAAATGTTTGAACGACTAACCCAAGTGGCAGTTCGTGATGCGGTAATCTTCATAATAAATCTTTGAAACGTTCACATGCCTGTATAAAGACTCTTGCTCAAATTCAGAAAATGTGGTGATGTCTACCCGCAGCTTCATGGTCTTAGATGGAGGAAAGTATTTAATGAGAAATGCTTTCGCCATGTCCTCCCATGTGGTGATAGAACCTACAGGAAAACAATTTAATCACGCTTTAGCTTTGTCATGTAAGGAGAAAGGAAATAAACGCAATCTAACAGCATCATCAGAAACTCCATTAAATTTAAAAATATCGCACATTTCAAGAAAATCTGTGATGTGCATGTTTGGGTCATCTAACGCATATCCCCCAAACTGAACCGTATTCTGGATCATCTGAATTATAGCTGGTTTGATTTCAAATTGTTTCGCCCGCACAATGGGCCTCACAATGCTGGGGCGTGCACCATCCAATGAAGGCTGGGCATACTCTAACATTGGTATGCGGCGTGGCACCTCAATATGTCTATTGTTATGGTGTTCTTCCTTAGGCTCGTGCTCGTGCCTCTCCATCAATTCCTTAAATATTCTCTGCTGTTGTCTTCTTCTGCGGAAAGTTCTTTCAATTTCAGGGTCAAACTGTTCAAGCTCCACATCAAGTGACTTTGGCATGCACCGAAAAGGATATCTGGAATAGAATATGGAGTGTTAGCCCAAGAAAAATAAAAACATTGCTAAAGAAAATAATTAAAAATAAAACCGTGAATTAAAAGTTCCCGGAAACGGCGCCAAAAACTTGTTCGAACAAAACTTGTTCTGTAAAATCTTTAGTAAAAATTTATAATATTTAAGCACGAAAAAATCGCAAGTGCACGATATCAAGTAATAATATAGCATACGAGAGTACGAGTATCGTTCCCACAGAGACCGTTTTATACAATTATTATTTTCAACTATTCAACTTTTAGCAACGATAATTGGATTGATAGTTAACTACTGAAATGGCGCAACTAATAACTAAATACAATAGTAAAAAATTAACTGTTTGATTAAAATGATTAGTAAAATTCAATGACAAATGAATTTGTTGGGAATTCTAGTTCACCTACCCCTCCCTAATTTAACCAATTAATCTCGACAATTATTTACGCTTTTGACAGGATTTTCTACACAATTGAACACGCCCTCTCGAGTTGTGCCAAACAAATTCTACTCGGTGAAGTAATTATATCTCTTTAATTATTTATCAAAGGTTAATTACATTTCGGTCTATGAAATCCTCTAGCTTTCGACCCTTAGGACTATAACTATCAAAATGTACCCAATTTTATATATCTATGTAAATTGTAGATCCACGGACTATGCTACCCGTTCCTAGCACAAGTTATTCTCTCGAACTCACTCGCGATATGGGATTATTATTAAAGTTAGCTACGTTTTAATAACAAAATGAACATAATAACATACTCAAACATAAAACAAACGTCAAATATTAATGCATTAAACCAAAGATTCGGGGTAGTAAAAATATAAAAGTTTAGCTACTAGAATTCATAGTAAAAATAAGAAAAAGAAGGTTTAAACAATGAATTCTAAATTAAAAATACTAGATTTGAAGAAAAACGCGAAGAACGATGCTTGAAATCTCGATAATCTTCAACTCCAAGGTCCTCTCTTCTCCAAAGCTCCTTGGTGGCTGCCAAATCCGGTCCCCTTCCCCTAAAATTCGTCCATAAAAAACCTTCCATAGCAGTCATTGGCTCCAAAATAAGGAAAAAAATCGACCCTAGAATCTTTCCAAAAATAATATGCGCGCGGGTGCACATAGGCTTTCGCCCGGGCGGATGTCCCTCTTAAATCTGCTTTTATTTTTCACATCGATGCACCCGAGCGCACATAAGTTTCCGCCTGGGCGGATATCTTTCGGCCTTCTTCTCCAATCCGCTTCTTGCAGGCGCCCAGATGGTTCAAATGGTTGGCACGGGCGCCTATCTCTAGCACTTTGATCACTTCTCTTCTTTTTATTCATGAATTTCCTGCATTTTCAACCATGAGATATATGAGCAACTAAAAAAACACAACATATGACAAAACACCACAAAATTCATGCAATCTAAACGATATGTGCAACACAATAAGACATCACATAACATGAAAAACATGTAAAATCCACCTATATAATATTCACAGACAACAAAAGCCTCGAATATATTTTCACTCAAAAGAGTTGAAGACGAGGAAATGGCGATGACTAGAATTTGTGAAATACTACGACTGCAACATAAGCTATATTCTCGGAAACGCTCATGTAGTTGCAGACGCTTTGAACAGAAAAACGACAGTCTTGGCTCGATTGTCAGTACAATGACCTCTTCAGGCAGAAAATAAAGGGTTCGATCTTGAAGTTTATGCTAGGGCAAGGCTCCTAATCTTGCTACTTTAACAGTGCAATCTACTATGTGAGACGTAATTCGAACCAAGCAGATTACTGACGAGAAACTACAGAAATGTAGACAACGATATGAATCAAAGGGCAAGATGTTACACTCAGTCGAAGAAGGCATTGTCAAATATCGAGGTCGACTATGGGTTCCTAGTGGAGATTCTCTTAGAGTTGAACTTATGATAGAAGCCATAATACCTCTTATTCTATACACCCCAAAGTACAAAACGTACAAGGACTTCCAACTTTTTTTATTTTTAAGGCCCTAGAATATATTTGTAACGTCACTCGTTTTCTTAAAAAGTACTAGAAATTTTTTTCCCTATCCTACTAGATTCGGCCGAAACATATATATACTTAAAATATTTTTAATATAACTTTGCATTGTTCTAAAATAAAACATCCAACCATATTTGAAAATCAAAAGGAAATACTTTAAAAATATAAAAGTGTCAAACGTTTGCAAATCCTAACTTAGCAATAAAGCTAAATCTATCAACCTCTAAAAAATCACTCAAAAGCATAAATAAAAGTCGAAAAATCTTTTACATAAACTTAAAATCATAAGTCATAATCATAATCCTAATCATAATGCGGAAAATCTAGCGCTGGTCCTTGGGTTGTGTGCACTTTCAGTCCAGTAAGATCAACCATCAAGACTCCACTAGCATCAACATCAAACTATCCTGCATCGATCACACATAGTGAGTATAAAAACTCAGCAAACCATATTCTTCGTAACAAATAATACGTATATCATCACATTCAACAGTAAAATACTTTGGCTTAAAATAACATTTCATAATCACGCATAAACTTAAACATTTTCATATCATCATAAACATATTCATATCCATCTTATACGTATACGTATTCTTTTTCGTTGAATTCAGATCGTTAGTTGTCACTTTCGTATTTTGGGTCAATGGATCCATCTATATGTAACCACAGTACTAGGCGATAGGGACATCAACGACATTCTGACCTGTCAACTGAGCCTTGGCCTTACGTATTAACATATCATCGTATTCGTATTAGTCACAATTACTTCATTTCCTTCAACATTTTTTATTTCCATCACTTTATAAAATTCATGCATATAATAATTATTTTTCTTTTAAACTAAGTATACAACATATCTTTTAACGTTAATAATCCACCATAAAATTCCGTAAACATTTAAAATAATCATTTTAACATATAAAACAGCACTCAGAGCACTGCCATGATGTTTACTGTTTTCTAGGTGTAAAATGACTATTTTACCCCTAGACGTAAATGTAACGTACCGTACTTTTAAACTATTTAAAATTTGTAGAAAAATAAAAATTTTCTTAATTAAATAGGAACCTTCAAATTGCGATAACAATAAACTGAGCATTCAAAATATTTGCAACAAAAAGATCACAAATGAAGTTTGCTAAAAACACGTGTTTAAATATCGTAAACAATAAAGTGAAATCAGAGTATTTGAAACATTGCATAGTTTATTAAAACATGGGCGGTCCTCGGGTTTAGCCTTCTGCTCAGTCCAAGCTCTCGTCTCCTCAATGTCATCCTCACCTGCATCGATCAAGTCTAGTAAGTCTAAACACTCAACATGTATAAACTAGAGATAGCAAGTACTACATAATAAAACCACATGCATCATTAAATTATGGCTTACATACTTGAAGCTTGAACGTAATAGCATAAACATACTTGACACTTGAACGTAGTAGCATAAACGTAGACGTGCCATCATTATAAAACTTTGCTTAAACATACTTGCATCATACATACTTGAGCATACATAACATCATTTTGCGTAGAGATATGTTTTAAAGAAAGTGACCCATGCATAAATGCGCCTGATCAGACTAAACCACAGTACTAGGCTGACAGGGAAAATTCACTGCCACATACATGAGATCCCCGGTTATGCTTTACCGGGTGGATTGGTCCCTGGTCAT
Source organism: Primulina tabacum (assembly GCF_025594145.1). NCBI lineage: Eukaryota > Viridiplantae > Streptophyta > Magnoliopsida > Lamiales > Gesneriaceae > Primulina > Primulina tabacum. The sequence continues at coordinate 49,952,937 of NC_134553.1, read as the reverse complement.
GCTTTATCGCTTTCCAATCCTGATCTAAACCTGGTCATGCTTTACCGGGGTGGAGAGGTCCTCGGCCACGTTCACCGACTTCCAAACCCGTTCATAGTTGGAGAGGTCCCTGGACATGTTCTCCGGCTTCGAAACCCATTCTTAATTGGTCACAAGACATTTAGCATACCTCAAAAACTTAAAAATATTTTCTTTTGCACGTCAAACATACTTACTTGGCGTTGAGAGATTCGTTGGATCTCGCTTGGGGCCACTGCTGCACGAACTAACATGATTTCAAACGCTTATCTTTCATAAATTAGACGTATTAGTCATTTTCACACCCAAAATGACAAATTTCCTTATGACGTTCTAAATCTCACGGGACTTGACCTCGTTTAATCATCGTACTAAATAATGACATCAAACCCCAAAACAATCCCTAAAAAAAATATAAATTTTTTTCAATTTTTTTTAGGAGTACACGGACCCTGTGTAAGGATCCGCAATTTTACATTTCGAAGGAAAAAGGGCACGGACCCCGTGTAAGTGTGCGGCTTCGGGTCCGTGTACCTACTGGAATTGCGAACAAACGGAATTCCCTACACTTGTGACTTAATCCTACTCACTCGATCATACGGACTGTGAACCAACACTCCAAGACCCATCCTAGTATGTTATGGCACTGATTCAAACTCAAACAAATGCCCCAAAACAACTACGCATCATAAACAACGTAATACAATCCTTGAACACGATAATTTAACACCAAAGCTTTTCCTACGACTTCTAATGCACCCAAGGACCATCGACATGAACGAAGTATCAAAATTCATCCCAACATCATACTCAACATACTTAAACATAGCAGCGATCACCCGTCGATCCCCAACGAAGCCTGCAACAATAAAACTTCAAGAACACGTCAAGAACATATTTTCAGAAAATCGAAGTTTGAGTAGTCCCATGAAACCATCATAACTCGCTCATTTCTTATCCAAATATTTCGAATTTACTGTCAAATCGAAGGTATCTAAAAGTACTATGTTTTATATGTTGAACGTTTTTCCAGAAAATCGACCAAAAAGTCGCAGTATTTAAAATGACAGCAAATTTTGAGTTTCGAAATCTAAAATCGATTCAAAATCGATCCAACCATTTTTTGCTCAAACTTTGTACAACTTACATGAATTTTTACACATAATAAACATAAAAACAAATAGTGTGACGAGATCGATACATAAACAAAAGAATATACATGTCTTTTGATATTTAACGTTATCGAAACGGCGACAACGAAGTAGGAAAGATGCGAGGGTTGATCCGGGACGAACGTGACACAATTTTCTTGAAGAAAAGTGACGAAAACTTGCTGGAAAATTTAAGGGAAAGGGGGCAGCTGCTCTTGCTTTTAGAACCCTAGGTTTTCTTCTAAAAAAAATATGGAATGGTGAAGAAATGTGTGTGTATGTGTAACGTTTATGTGTGTGTGGGTAGAAGCATGTGTGCATGAGTTTTGGTGTGTGTGTGTTTTTAATAATTAAGGGAATAAAATTTGCTTAATTAAAAATGTTACCAACAATATTAATCCATACGAATTTAATAATTCCCTTAATTAAAATAAAATACCCAATTGCTAAACTTAAAAAATTTTAAAATCCTAAAACCACTATTTAAATAAATTAGGCTTTAAAATGCTTAAAACTTAATAAATCATTTAAAATGCCCCAACCCTAACTAAAAATAAAATACCATATTTTAAAATTGCCAAAAATCGTCGCCGGTCTCTTTTCCTCGATCCCACATCGAATAATCGCCTGAAACATGAAACTCAAGGAAACATTTTAACGTGCATCACATAAACATAAATAATTTAAAATAATATATTTAAATAAATCATGCATTTCTAAAATCATTTTAAAATTAATTAAATAATTTAACAATTTAAATAAATGCATGGGTTTTACATGTACTGAATTTGGGCTCTACAGTTCCTCCCCCACTTAAATAATTTTCGTCCTCGAAACTAAATCTTACCAAACAGTTCTGGATAGCGGCTTCTCATATCTGCTTCGATCTCCCAAGTGGCCTCCTCCACTGTTTGATTCAGCCACCGAACTCTGACCAACTTAGTCACTTTGTTCCGAAGTCTCCGTTCCTGTCTGTCTAAGATTTGGACATGTCTTTCCTCATACGACAGATCTGGAGCCAACTCCAATGGCTCAAAGCTCAAAACATGCGAAGGATTTGCTAGGTACTTCCTTAGCATCGAGACGTGGAACACATTGTATAAACCGGCCAGATTCGACGGTAAGGCTACACGATAAGCTAGTGTCCCAACCCTGTCAAGAATCTCAAACGGTCCAATAAATCTCGGACTAAGCTTGCCTCTCTTCCCAAACCTCATAACATCCTTCATAGGTGCTACCTTTACGAAAATGTGATCACTTACGGCAAACTCAAGATCTCTCCTCCTCTTGTCAGCATAACTTTTTTGACGACTTTGGGCGGCCTTCATCCTGTCTCGGATCTTGACCATCACATACAATCTCTGGACCAAGTTCTGATCTCTCATCGACTACATCCCAATGAATCGGCGACCTGACTTCCTTCCTTACAATGCCTTATAGGGAGCCATACCTATAGATGATTGAAAGCTGTTGTTGTATGTAAACTCCACAAGAGGTAGCTTCGATTCCAAATTCCCATTAAAATCAATCACACAAACTCTCAAAAAATCCTCCAAAATCTGAATCACTCGCTCAGACTGGCCACCTATATGAGGGTGGAAAGCTGTACTGAATAGCAACTTCGTCCCCATGGCTGTGTGAAAACTCTTCCAGAAGGACGATGTGAACCTTGGGTCCCCGTCAGACACGATAGAAAATGGGATTCCGTGCAATCGAACTATCTCCCTAATATATAGCTCTGCATAATGTGTAATGGAGAAAGTCGTCTTCACTAGCAAGAAGTGTGCCGACTTAGTAAGTCGATCCACTATAACCCAAATTGCATTGGATCCTCTGAATAACCTCGGCAAACAAACAATGAAATCCATGGTGATATTTTTTCACTCGGGGATAGGGAGCGGCTTAAGCATCCCTGCTGGCCTCTAATGCTCTGCCTTCAAATGCTGACAAGTGAGACATTCAGAAACAAATATGCGGATTTCTCTCTTCATACCTGGCCACCAATACAGAATCTGCAAATCCTCGTACATCTTGGTACATCCTGGATGAATGGAATACGGAGATGCATGTGCCTCTGTCAGAATATCTCTCTGATTGAATCAACACTAGGCACCCACATCCTTCCTCTGTACCACACAATACCATCAGACACAATGTAGAGTACACTGCCCTTGACTTCATCCTTAAGTCTCCGTTTCTGTAACTGCTCGTCTGAAGACTGAATTCTATGGATCCGGTCTAGCAAGGAAGACTGGACCGTTAGATTAGACAGCTTAGGAGCTCTGCCCTTAGGATACACCTCTAAATCAAATCTCTGAATGAAGAGATCTCTGCGCTGACATCTGTGTTACGACTGCAACTTTTCTGCTAAAGGCGTCTGCCACAACATTAGCTTCTCCGGTGGTAGCTAATTTCGCAATCGTAGTCCTTCACTAACTCTAACCACCGTCTTTGTCTCATATTCAGCTCTTTCTGCGTGAAGAAATACTTGAGACTCTTATGACCAGTAAATATCTGGCATTTCTCGTCGTACAAGTAATGTCTCCATATCTACAACGCAAAGACAACAGCGGCTAACTCAAGATCATGAGTCGGATAATTGTTCTCATGCACTTTCAACTGTCTGGAGGCATAAGCTATGACCCGACCATGCTGCATTAACAATGCGCCTAACCCGAGCTTAGATGCATCGGTGTACAACACGAAATTGCCTTGCCTTACTGGCATGGCCAGCACTGGCGCTGAAATAAGAGCTTGCTTCAACGTATCAAAGCTCTTTTGGCACTCTCCACTCCATATGAATTTAGCATTTTTCTTAGGCAATGAAGTGAGTGGCACTGCAATTGAAGAAAATCTCTGAATAAATTTCCTGTAGTAGCCTGCTAAGCCTAGAAAACTGTGGATCTCTGACGCATTTTTCGGCTCAACCCATTCCTTAACCGCTACAACTTTAGCTGGATCCATCTCAATACTGCTGCTAGATAATATATGACCCAAAAACGCTACCTTCTCCAACCAGAATTCAAACTTACTGAATTTTGCAAACAACTTGCGACTATGCAAGACCTGCAAAACTGTGCCCAAGTGCTGACAGTGTTCCTCATGGCTCTTCGAGTATATAAGAATGTCGTCAATGAACACTATGAAGAACTGGTCTAGGTAGGGCTAAAATTCTCGATTCATGAGGTCCATAAATATCCCTGGAGCATTCGTCAGTCCAAATGGCATTACTAAGAATTCGTAGTGCCCATACCTAGTTCTGAAGGCTGTCTTATGAACATCTGCATCCTTTACCTTCAGCTGATGATACCAGATCGTAGATCTATCTTGGAGAACACCGTGGCTCCCTGCAACTGATCGAACAAGTCTTTGATCCTTGGTAGTGGGTATTTATTCTTGATCGTTACCTTGTTCAGTTCTCGGTAATCGATACACAATTTCATGCTCCCATCCTTCTTCTTTACGAAGTGTACTAGCGCGCCCCATAGTGAGAAACTAGGGCGGATAAATTCTTTATCCAAGAGCTCCTGAATCTGCTGCTCGAGTTCTAACATCTCAGCTGGAGCTAAACGGTACGGTGCCTTTGAAATTGGCACGGTGCCCGACACAAGGTCAATGGAAAACCCTACCTCTCTCTCTGGTGGAAGGCCCGTGACGTCATCTGGAAAGACGTCAGGAAAATCTCTAACTACTGGTACCACAAATAACGACGGAATGGGTACGTCAGGTGCGGAAACAATGCTGTCCAAAAAAGCCTGACAACCCTTATAAATAAGTCTCCGTGCCTGCATACAAGAGATCATGCGAGGGAAACTCCTCCATCTATCTAGCTCAAAGAGAAACTGCTCCATGCCCAAAGGTCTTACCAACACTGACCTTTTCTGAAAATCAATGAGAACTTTGTTCTTCATCAGCCAGTCCATTCCCAAGATAATATCAAATTCTGGCATCGGCAACACGATTAGATCGGCATATACTAGGTGGGCTTGTAGTTCGGGATTGATGTCACTAACCACGCTAGTAGCTGACAAATCTTCCCTTGATGGGACTGTTACTGAATAGCTCAAGTCGAGTTCAATAGACTTGACGTGCAGATGATTAGCGAACGTCTCCGAAATAAAAGAGTGAGTGGTCCCTGAATCTATCAAGGCCTTCGTGGCTACCCTCTTAATGAAAATATTTCCTGAGAGACGTTGGTATAACACAAAACTTATATTCCAAAATTCTAATCTTAACATCATGCATAGTAGAAGAATCTCTACACAAGTCACCCAAAAATACTAGTAGCACACTAATAATCCCAAATAAAATTCGAAACATGCATAACAAAAATAATGCGGTGCTGAATTAAATAAGTTACCAGTCAACAGGGTCATGTCTGGGTTCGCCTCCTCTGCCTGCATGGAGAACACTCTACCCTGGATCGGCTGCCTCCACTGCGGGCAGTCTCACAGCATATGATCATTGACTCCGCATTTGAAGCACTTGATCGATCTCCATAAACACCATCCCGGATGCTGGCGGTTGCACTTCGGGCACATCGGGTGCTCTCCCGCCCTCTGAGAAGCCTTCTACTGAGAGATAGGACCCTTGCCTTTCGGCGGTCCCTGAAAAGGTCTCTTCCCCTGTTGTCCTGGTAAATGCCTCTTAAACTGAGGTCGCTGCTGCTGAGGTGCCTGATAGGGCCTCTTGCCCTGCCTATCGACCTCAATGTCCCTCTTGTCCTGCTCTGCCGTCAAAGCTCTCGACACGGCAACTGCATAAGTCGTAGGACCAGCAACTCGAACATCACGACGTAAGATCGGCCGTAACCCATCCATAAAATGCCTCAACTTCTCCCGGGCATCATTTGCAATCAGGGGCACAAAGTGACACCCCCTCTCAAACTTCCTGACGAAGTCTGCCACGCTGCTGCCTCCTTGTCACAGCGACATGAACTCCCTGGTCAGGCGGGAGCGTACTTCTTCAGTGAAGTACTTGGAGTAGAAAACCTCCTTGAACTCATTCCACGTCAGTGTTTGCAAGTTCAATGACACTGACGCGCTTTACCACCAAAGCTTGGCATTTCCATTCAACAAGAAGGTGGCACACCTAACTCTATCTGCATCCTGCAGCTCCATAAACGCAAAGATTACCTCGATGGACTTAATCCATACTTCCACTATCATCGGGTCAGTAGTCCCCGAGAACTCCTTTGGATCCAACCTCCTAAACCTCTCGTAAATTGCCTCAGGTCTGGGCCTTGCCCCTGTATCCACGGTAGCTTGGTTCCCCGCAAATTGTCCGAAGAACTGAGTCATTCCTGCAAGCATCTGGGCCTGCATATCTGGGGGTGGACGAGGAGGAGTGACCCTCTCCCCATCCTGGACTTCCCTATTCTCAACGCCTGCTTCACGCACAATCCTACGTCTGAGAGACATACTGTTCCAACATTTACCCAATACGTAAACCCAACATGCATGAACATAATACTAATATAATAAGATGCACGTAAATTGAACTCAAACATGCACATGCTGAAATCATGACTGGATACATATTACATGAATGAATTTAGAACTTAAAAACTTATAGACTTGAGGTGTGACTTCGTGAGCTTCTCGCAACTGGCAGTAGGCATAACCCTTTACAAGAATACCGCTCTGATACCAACTGTAACGTACCGAACTTTTAAACTATTTAAAATTTGCTCAAAAATAAAAATTTTCTTAATTAAATAGAAACCTTCAAATTGTGATAACAATAAACTGATCATTCAAATATTTGCAACGAAAAGATCACAAATGAGTTTTGCTAAAAACATGTGTTTAAATATCGTAAACAATAACGTTTGTAAGGTCCAAAATTAAGACAACGTAATCCAACTGCATGCGAATCTAGGAAATTATGAAAATTGAGTAAATAACCGATTTTATTGGCTAATTAATTATGTGACATACTTGTTTATATGTTAAATTAGATTTTTATTGTCATCATGCATAAAATTGTATTTTTAGGAATATTCAAGGGACGACCGAGGAACGGGGACCGAGGGCTGGAAAAAATGCAAAATGTTTTTAAATGATTATTTTGTTATTATTTAAAATATGGTCGATGCTTTTTAGTATTTTTGAAAATTAGGGTTTTGAGGTGATTTTATATGCCGAGACGAAATTTTTATCGGTGTTGGATTTTCAACTAAAATATGAGCATTTAAGCAGTCCGGCTATTTAATTCACGAACTTATTTTTATCAAAACCATTTTTATGATTTATTTAAATCCTAGTTAACACTAGTGGGCTTAGTTAGGGGCTTAATAGGCCTGATGTCTACCTAATTGATTAATAGGTATTTAAAACCCACTAAAAACCCTAGGCTTGGCACAAAAACTCACGCCTCTCAAGTCTACCAAATCAAAAAACACTCCCTCGGCACAGCAAACTCACGGCACACTTGCACGGCTTAGGGAAGCAGCTTTTTCTTCGAAGTTTTAAGGGAAGCTAGCCTTGGTTCCTTCTGTTCTTCGTCGTCTTCGGTTTTTCGTGCGTATATAACGCAAAGGCACGCCTAATCTTCCTTTTCTCATCCATCATATCATATTATGATTTGTATTAGTGCATGCATAAAGAAACATGAAATATTTTCAGGAATTTTCGTAATATGGCATTTATGCATGAAGTATGATGGCTTTGGATTCAAATAATTTGTTATTTGCATGTTAAGGGGCTGCCATGATGCTATAATATGTTTAAGAAAAGTTTTCAATTAAATCGAAGCCCCACACACGCACTCAGGATCGGCAGAAACCAAAAGAAACATGAAAACTAAAGTCTGTAGGTTGCTGTCATGGGTTATGGGATCGGTTTCCATGAGGGAAGGCTGGGCTCGGCCTGGGCTGGGGCCAGGGCTCGGCCAGGGACTATCCAAGGTCTAGGGAGAGTCCTAGCCAAGCTAGGACCCAAGATCGAAAGGCAGGAAGGAGTCCTTGCACGCAAGGACTCCTACCCGAGAAGTGACAATAAGGGGTGCAGGCTTCGGGTGGCTTTCAGGGCTTAAGGTCTCGGTCCAGGGCTCAGGGGCTGGGTTAGGACGAGGCTTTGGAGTCTTAGGAAGATGCGAGGGCAAGTGGTTCGGGGCCTGGGCTCAACGGCTAGGCCCTGGAAGCAAAAAAAAAAAAAAAAGAAGAGTCCTACCACCTTTAGAATTCTCGGCCAGCATAGAGTCATTTAGGAGGTTCTCGTTTTTATGGTTTGGGTCAGTGTCTTGGTGAACTTAGGGTCCAGGAGGTTAATTTAGGATGTTGGGCAAGTTTTGGGCCAACATGGTTCGGGGGTAACTCGTGAAAATCGAAAGTTGGCTCGGGGTCGAAGTTTAGGTGTCAAATAGGGTTTTAAAAAGAAGAAAATTGGAAAATGGCTCACGGGGGGTCGAGTCATGATCCATAAGGGCTAAAATAATATAAAAAGACTAAATTTAGAATTTAGGAATTTTATATTAAATTTTGGTATTTTTCGGGATTAAAACACCGTTAAAACGATTAAGAAAAGATAATTGAAAAAGTCCAAGTTTTAAGCCAAATAAAATTACGAAAAAATTCATGTAGGCTTAAATAATTATTTGGAACATGTTAGAGTCATGAAATCAAGAAAAAATTAGAAAACGAAAAATGACGAGTCCAGGGGTAAAACGGTCTTTTTACACCGGGAAATTAGTAAAGGTCATGGCAGTGCCCTAAATGCTGTTTTTATGATAATATGATTATTTTTAAATGTTTATGAAATGTTCATGATTTATTTATGATTTATTTTAAATTTCCATGAAATTTTATGATTAAAAGTTGACATTTAAAATACATGGTGCATGCTTGGTTTCAAAAGAAAATGTATTTATGCACGATTTTATAAAGTGATGAAAGAATGGAAACATTGATGAAAGTGAAGTAATTGTGACTATGAGGATATGAGGATATGAGGATACGATTGAGGATAGGCCAAGGCTCAGTTGACGATCTTGTGTCGCTGATGTCCCTGCCGCCCAGTACTTTGGTTTCATGTAGATGGTACCATCGACTTTTGAGGATTGAGGAAAGTCACAATTAACGATCTGAATTCAATAAAGGAAAAAGACAATGTTTATGATCATGAAAAAGGTTATGTCATGTTATGATTGAGGAAAAGGTAGAGGTGAGGTTCATGTTATGCATATCAAGAAAACGTTATTTTACGTAAAAGTATTTTCACTGTTGCATGTGGTTTTATATGTATTATTTGTTACAAAGATTTGGTGTGTTGAGTCTTTAGACTCATTAGGTGTGATGGATGCAGGTGAGGTTGAGGGAGGTCTTGACGCATGAGATGACTGGACTGAAGGTGCACACAACCCGAGGACCATCGCTACATTTTCCACATTATGCTTTATGATTTAAGTTAAAGATTTTTAAGATTATTTATTTATGCTTTTGAGAGATTTTTGAGAGGTTTGGTATGGGCTTTACTTTTCAAATTATTGCTGTTTAGGTTTGGTAAAACAGTAGATGATTTTACTTTACGACTATTTCACTCGAATTGTTTTAAATGCTAGTTGGTTGAGGTTTTATTTTAAAGTGCAAATGAATCATTTATGTTGGCCGAAATATTTGAAAAAAAAAAATTTCTAGCACTTTTAAAGCAAAAAGGGCAGACGTTTCAACGTTAAATTAGAGTATTTGAAACATTGCATAATTTATTAAAAACATGGGCGGTCCTCGGGTTTAGCCTCCTGCTCAGTCCAAGCCGGCTCATTGGTCCCCACCCCTCGTCTTCTCAGAGTCATCCTCACCTGCATCGATCAGTCTAGTGAGTTTAAAGACTCAACATGTATAAACTGGAGATAGCAAGTACTACATAATAAAACCACATGCATCATTAAAGTAGGGCTTACATACTTGGAACTTGAACGTAGTAGCATAAACATACTTGAAACTTGAACGTAGTAGCATAAACGTAGACGTGCCATCATCATAAAACTTTTCTTAAACATACTTGCATCATATATACTTTGGCATACATAACATCATTTTGCGTAGAGGTATGTTTCAAAGCAATTGACCCATACATAAATGCACCTGATCAGACTAAACCACAGTACTGGGTTGACATGGAAAATCCACTCCCACATACATGAGATCCCCGGTCATGCTTTACCGGGTGGATTGGTCCCTCGTCATGCTTTACCGCTTTCCAATCCTGATCTAAACTCGGTCATGCTTTACCGGGGTGGAGAGGTCCTCGGTCACGTTCACCGACTTCCAAACCTGTTCATAGATGGAGAGGTCCCGGACACGTTCTTCGGCTTCCAAACCCGTTCATAATTGGTCACAAGACATTTAGCATACCTCAAATACTTAAAATATTTTCTTTTGCACGTCGAACAAACTTATTTGGCGTTGAGGGATTCGTTTGATCTCGCTTGGGGCCACTGCTGCACGTACTAACATGAGTTCAAACGCTTATCTTTCATAACTTAGATGTATTAGTCATGCTTACACCCAAAATGACAAATTTCCTTAAATCTCTCGGGACTTGATCGTTTAATCATCGCACTAAATCATGACATCAAACCCCAAAACAATCCCTAGAAAAATATAAATTTATTTTTTTTTAGGAGTACACGAACCCCCCCGTGTAAGGGTCGGGGTAGGGGTCCGGGTAGATGCTGGAATTTCGCATTTCGAAGGAAAAAGGGCATGGACCTTGTGTAAGGGTTCGGCTTCGGGTCTGTGTACCTACTGGAATTGCGAACAAACGGAATTCCCTACACTTATGACTTAATCGTACTCACTCGATCATACGCACCATGAACCAACACCTCAAGACCCATCCTGAGATGCTATGGCACTGATTCAAATTAAAACAAACGCCCCAAAACAACTACGCATCACAAACAACGTAACACAACCTGTGAACACGATAATTTACCACCAAAGCTTTGCCTACGACTTCTAATGGACCCAAGGACCATCGACACGAAACAAAGTATCAAAATTCATCCCAACATCATACTCAACATACTTAAACGTAGCAGCAATCACCCATCGATACCCAACGAAGCCTGCAACAATAAAACTTCAAGAACACGTCAAGAACATATTTTCAGAAAATCGCAGTTTGAGAAGTTCCACGAAAACCATTATTACTCGCTCATTTCTTATCCAAACATTTCGAATTTACTGTCAAATCGAAGGTATCCAAAAGTAATATGTTTTATGTGTTGAAAGTTTTTCCGGAAAATCAAAAGAAAAGTCACAGTATTTAAAATGACAGCAAATTTTGAGTTTCAGATCTAAAATCGTTTCAAAATCGATCCAACCAATTTTTTCTCAAACTTTGTACAACATACATGAATTTTTGCACATAATAAACATAAAAACAAATACTATGAGAAGATCGATGCATAAACAAAATAATATACATGCCTCTTTTGATATTTAACGTTATCAAAACGACGGCACCGAAGCAGAAAAGATGCGAGGGTTGATCCGGGACGAACGTGGCACGATTTTCTAGAAGAAAAGTTACGAAAACTTGCTGGGAAATTGAAGGGAAAGGGTGCGGCTGATCCTGCTTTTAGAACCATAGGTTTTCTTCTAAAAAAAATATGGAATGGTGAAGAAATGTGTGTGTGTGTTAACGTTTAAGTGTGTGTGGGTAGAAGTGTGCGCGCGTGAGTTTTGGTGTGTGTGTGTTTTTAATAATTAAGGGAATAAAATTTGCTTAATTAAAATGTTACCAACAATATTAATCCATACGAATTTAACAATTTTCTTAATTAAAATAAAATACATAATTGCTAAACTTTAGAAGTTTTAAAATCCTAAAACCACTATTTAAATAAATTATGCTTTAAAATACTTAAAACTTAATAAATCATTTAAAATTCCCCAATCCTAACTAAAAATAAAATAACATATTTAAAAATTTCCAAAAATCGTCGCCGGTCTCTTTTTCTCGATCTCGCATCGAATAATCGCCTGAAACACGAAACTCAAGGAAACATTTTAACGTGCATCACATACACATAAATATTTTAAAATAATACATTTAAATAAATCATGCATCTCTAAAATTATTTTAAACTTAATTAAATAATTTAACAATTTAATTAATTGCATGGGTTTTACGCGTCCTGAATTTGGGCTCTATAGTAAAATTTCTCGATTTTTAATTTTTCTTGCTTTCATTGACTCTATACCATCCCAAATAATTATTTAAGCTTAAAATAAATTTTTCATATTTTTATTTAGCTTAAATTCTAGACTTTCTAATTATTCTTTAATTATTAATTTGCGGAGCGTTTAGTTCACGAATTAATTCAAATTTTAATATAAAATTTCCAAATTTTAAACATAGACTTTTTACATTTAATTTACCCTCGTGAACCATGATTCTACCCCCTTTAAACCACGTTTCAAACCTTAACCCATAGAAACCCTAAAATCGAACCATTATAGCATACCTTCTAACCAACTGATGGTTTCATCGAGCCAAGCCCGAGCCACCTCCAGCCATCTTCTAACCAGACCTCCCCTGGACCCTAATGAACCCACTAGACCCCTATGACTCGACCCTAGCCCGAGCCGAAGCAACCTACACCAGAAACAAGCTGCGGCCGAGACACCCTAATACACTAGGACTCTTGTAACCTGGCTAGGACTCCTACCGTGGAGCCACCAACGAGCCCAGCCCCTCGTGAACCCTCTCAAGACCCTAGAGACCTAACCTAGCCCAGCCCTGACCACCCTGGCCGAGCCCCAAGCCAATGCGCACAGCTGCACATCACGCGAGAAGGCTCGGGAAGTTTCCTTGCTTGCTTGGACTCTTCCCAGCCGCTGTCCTCGAGTCCTAGCTTGGCTAGGACTCCTCTCCTGACCCAACCACGTCCAAGCCCAGCCCTGGTCAAGCCAAAGCCAAGCCATGCATGGTTGTTCCCTCAAAACCGAGCCTTGACACAAAACATGCAATATTCGGTTCCATCTTGTTGTAGTTCTGTGCTGCTACAAAACCGTCCATCTTATGACCCTTAACCTCATGTAAAAACGTTCCCTATTGATCCTTAATCATGCTAGCCCCTTCATGTAAACATATATTGTGTTTTTGGAACACAAATCAAACTTTAAACACATGTTTTATGCATAAAACGAAAATTATGAAAAAGGGTTCATGTTTTTCATGCAAAACATAAACAAATACATATTAGGGTTTGATAGATGAGAAAAGAAAGAATTATGACGTGCCTTTGCGTATATTACGCACAAAAATACATTGACGATGCAAAGAACGGCGATGAGAACCCTAGGCTGAATTCCTCTTGCAAAAGCCGAAGCTTTTTCCTTGCAAAAAATTGAGTGTGTGCCGTGTGTGAGGGGAAAAGAGTTTGTGCGGTGTTGGAGAGGTGGGCGTGAGTTTTAAAGATAAATGGTGTAGGGTTTTGGGCTTAAAAATTGATAATAAACTTTTGTGTAAGCTTGGGCTCATTAGCAAGCTATACTAGGCCCAATAAGCCAACAGTGCATTTAAAAATTATTTCATTAAGGAAAGTTCGTGAAATTATTAGCCGAGTTGTCAAAAAGTTCGTATTTTTGTTGAAAATCGTATACATATAAAAATTACGTCTCGGCGTATAAAATCACCTCAAAACTCCTTATTTTCAAAAATAACAAAACACATCAACCTTATTTTAAATAATTAAAAACAATTATTTAATAAAAATATTTTCCATTTTTCAGCCCTCGGTCTCCGTTCCTCGATCACAACTCGAATAACTTTTAAAAATACATTTTCAAGCATTCAAGTAAAAAACTACTTTAAAATGATATAATCATATCAAACATAATCAATTTAGCAACTAAAATCATTTAATTAGCTATTTTCCATTTTTCCTATATTCGCATGCAGTTAGATTACGTCGTCATATTTTTGGACCTTACAATTCCTCCATCTCTTAAATAAAATTTCGTCCTCAAAATTAGATTTTACTGAATAACTCTGTGTAGCGACTCCTCAAGTATCTCTCGGTTTCCCAAGTAGCTTCTTCCTCCGAGTGATTTAGCCACTTGATCTTGACCATTGGAATGACTTTATTTTGGAGTCTTCTTTCTTGTCTAGCCAAGATTTGTATAGGCCTTTATTCATAAGTCATATTTGGAGTCAATTGCAGAGGTTCATGATTTAGTACATGTGAAGGGTTTGACATGTACTTTCGCAGCATCGAGATAATAAACACATTGTGTACTCCAGATAGCATCGGTGGTAGTGTCAACGTTCCAATCCTCTTCAAAATCTCAAATAGCCCTATGAATCTTGGACTAAGTTTACATTTCTTGCCAAATTGCATAAAACCCTTCATAGGTGCTATTTTCACAAATATGTGGTCTCTCACTGCAAACTCTAGCTCTCTTCGTGGCTTGTCGGCATAAATTTTTTGTCAGCTTTGTGCAGTCTTCATTCTCTCGAATTTTGACTACTAGTTCGGCTGTTTCTTCGATCAAGTCAGGACTTTTTTCTTTTTTCGCCAACCTCGTCCCAATGAATAGGTGATATACATTTCCTTCCACAGATTTCCTCATAAGGAGCCATCCCAATAGATGATTGAAAGCTATTATTGAAGGTGAACTCTACTAGAGGTAACTTCAGTTCCCAACTTCTTTGGAAATCGATCACACAAGCTCGAAGTAGATCATATAGGAGTTGAATAAATCTTTCGGACTAACCATCGGTTTGAGGATGGAATGTTGTGCTGAATAATAATTTGGTCCCCATCGCTGCATGCAGACTCTTCCAGAAAGATGACGTAAATCTCGAATCTCTGTCGGAAATAATAGATACATGAATCCCATGCAGATGAACTATCTCTCGAATATACAGATCGACATATTGCGTCATGGTGAATGTCGTCTTGATTTGTAGAAAATGCGCTGATTTTATAAGATGATCCACTATCACCCATATAGCATTAAACCCCTTGATAGTCCTCAGAAATCCCACAACAAAGTCCATATTAATATTTTTCCATTTCCAATCGGGAATAGAAAGTGGCTTATGCTTTATCGGTAGCCTTTGATGCTCTGCTTTAACTTGTTGACACGTCAAACACATGGTCACAAAACGCAGGATATCACGCTTCATGCCCAGCCACCAATATAACAATTGAAGATCTTTGTACATCTTCGTGCTTCCAGGATGAATGGAATATGGCAAGTCATGAGCTTCCTTCATAATGAACTCACTCAAAGAGTCATTACTAGGAACCAATAAACGATCTCGATATCAAACTATACCATCTACCTCAATATACAACTTCCGGCCCTTGGCTTCATCTCTCACTCTCTACTTTTGCATTGCTCATCAGTAGACTGTCCCTTACGGATTCTCTCTCAACGTCGACTGTGCTGTCAAGGTGGCAAGATTAGGGGACTCGCCCCTAGCATACACTATAAGCTCAAACCACTGCATCTTAGACTGTAGTGGTCTTTGAAGTGATAAATGAGTAATAACTGCTGACTTTCGACTCAAAGCGTCTGCCACTACATTAGTTTTTCCCGGATGGTAGCTAATGTCACAGTCATAGTCTTTCACTAATTCAAGCCATATTTGCTGTCTCATATTCAAATCATTTTGGGTGAAGAAGTATTTTAAACTTTTATGGTCAATGAAAATCTTGCATTTCTCCCCGTACAATTAATGTCTTCAAATCTTCAATGCAAAAATTACCACTGCAAGCTCAAGATCATGAGTGGGGTAATTTTTCTTGTGAACTTTCAACTGTCTCGACGCATAGGCTATAACTCGGTCATTTTGCATCAGAACTGCACCCAAACCAAGTTTAGAAGCGTCGGTATAAAGAACATACTCTCCTTGCCTCGATGGCATAGATAACATTGGCGCTTAAATCAGTGCTTGCTTTAACTTATCATGACTGTCTTGGCACTCGGATCCCCATACAAACTTTGCATTCTTCTTTTTCAAGGCGGTCATGGGTACCGCAATAGATGAGAATCCCTGAATAAACTTTCGATAATAGCCAGCTAGTCCCAAGAAACTTTGAATCTCGGTTACGCTCTTTAGTATTGGCCAGCCTGTCACTGCCTCTACTTTGCTCGGATCAACCTCAACGCCATCACTAGAAATGATGTGGCCCAAGAATGCCACTCTATCAAGGCAAAACTCGCACTTGCTGAATTTTGCAAACAACTTCCTATCTTTCAGGACTTGCAGTGCTATCTTCAGATGACGACTATGCTCCTCTTTATTCTTTGAATAGATCAAAATATTATCAACGAAGACTATGACGAATTGATCCAGATACGACTTGAATACGTTATTCATGAGATCCATGAAGATTGATGGCGCATTGGTCAACCCAAATGGCATGACCATAAACTTGTAGTGCCCATATCTAGTCTGAAACACTGTCTTATGAACATCGGACTCTTTCACTTTCAACTGATGGTATCCAGAACGAAGATCAATCTTCGAAAATATCGATGCTCCTTGCAATTAATCAAATAAATCTTCAATTCTTGGTAGTCGATACTTATTCTTGTTAGTGACTCTGTTCAGCTCTCGATAATCAATACAGGGTCTCATACTACCATCCTTCTTCTTCACAAACAATACCGGTGCCCCCCACGGAGAATAACTAGGGCGACTAAAACCCTTGTCCAGCAATTCTTTAATTTGATCTTTTAATTCTTTCATTTCAGCGGGTGCTAGACGATAAGGTATTTTAGAAATGGGCACTGTACTTGGCATCAACTCAATAGAAAATCACACCTCAAGGTCAGGTGGAATGCCAGAAATATCATCAGGAAAGACTCTAAGAAAGTCTCTAACACTATCAACATCCTCCAACTTCTGACTGATAAGAGCATGTGCGGTAATGACACATGTTAGAAAAGCTTGGCATCCTCGTCTTATAAGCTTCCTCGCGCACATTGCTTGTTCCTCACCTCCTCAAAAACAAAAGATTTCTCACTAGGCAGTCGAATAGACACTGATTTCTAATGAAAATCTATCGAATTTCCATTCGTTGATAACTAATCCATACCAAGTATGATGTCAAATTCAGGCATAGGGAGTACGATAAGATCTGCCCGAACCACATCTTTATATAAACGAAGCTCCAGATTCTTCATAATACTAGACGTATCATTTGGTCACCGTAAGGAATAGAAACTTTGAAACCCAATCTCATATCCTCAGGAATAATATTCAGTCATTTAATGAAAGTCTCGGACATGAAAGAATGTGTAGTTCCCGAATCTAGCAGTGCATAGGTAGCTACACCTAGAATGATTATCTTCCCTGTGGCGAAAATGTCTTTTAAATCTTTTCATATTGAAACTCAAGGAATTTCTATCATTATTTCACCAGAGTTATATGAAGATTACGCGTTGAACCTTAGCATTTCTTGAAAAATTGCATTTAACCCTTAAATTTTTGAAATTTGCATTTTAGTCCCCAAATTTTCTTCGAAAATTGCAAATTGACCCTTAATTTTTCAGAAATTACACTTTTGGTTCTTAAAATTTTGAAATTTACAAGTTAGCCCCTTAAGTTTTGGTTAATTACAATTTAGTCATCTTAGTTTTCGAAAATTACAAATCGGTCCTCATATTTTTCGAAATTTTGCATTTCTTCCCCAAAAGTTCGAAAATTGCATATTAGTCCCTCCAAATTTTTGAAACTTCCTAATCATGCCCTTGGTTATGATTTTTCTCAATTTTTGGCCATAAAACTTTTATTTGGAATTATTACATCATTTACATAAATCAAGGCTCAAAAATCATGTCCAATTTATATGGTTTCCATCATCATTCCTTAATTCCAACTAAGGTAGATCATGCAACCTAATTTCCACTAGGTTATCTCAAATCAATTCTAATAACCAATTTAACATTTCATGCTATAAAAGCAATATAAAAACGTTAAATAACTAGGTTACCGGTAATGAGAGTCGTGTCTGGCTCCTCTTCAGCCTCCTCGGCATGCATGACATAAGCTCTGCCCACAGTGGGTGCATTCTTCTTTGGGCAATCCTCAACCTTATGATCTTCCTCTTTGCATATAAAGCATCTAAAAGATACCCACATGCACTTGCCATAATGTAAGCGATTGTACTCCTTGCATGGCAACCTCTCTACAGGTTTTGGTGCTCCAGGTTGTGGTGGCTTTGGTGGTCCAGGCTTCTTAACTTGACCTTGGGGCTTTTGCTGCCCTTGAGGTCTAGGAGGTCCTACATATGACTTCTTATTCGGCTGAGAGTGCTGCTGGTGTTGTTGTCTTTTTCGTTGCATCTCAAAATCAATATCTTTCAAAGCTTGCTCGGCTTGAAATGCATAGGAAGTTGCAGCAGCATAATCCAAGGGACGCATCATCATCACGTCACGACGTATAGTAGGTGGTAGGCCATCCAGAAAGTGTCTAAGCTTCTCAGCAGCATCCCTAGCAATAAGGGGTATAAAGTGAACCCCTATCAAACTGTCTCCCAAACTCAGCCACTGAAAATTCTCTCTGACAAAGAGTCATAAATTCCCTCTTCAATCGTCCTTGGACGTCAGCAGTAAAGTACTTCTCATAGAAAATTTCCTTGAATCGAGCCCAAGTAAGAGTAGCGAGATTAATACCATGCTCAGCTCCTTCCCACCATAGAGAAGCATCATCCATAAACATATAAATAGCAAACCTCACGCGGTCAGCATCTCCCATATTCAAATAGCGAAAGTGCACCTCAAGTGCGCGAATCCAAGCCTCAGCAGCAAATGGGTCAGTGGTGCCAGAAAATTCCTTCGGCCCTAGCCTCCGGAACTGATCATAGATATCGTGTTGTGGCGTATGAGCCTGCTGAAACTGCTGCTCAAATAAATGAGCCATGCCCTCCAGTGCACGAGATAAGTGCAATTTATTGCACTTTTATTACTTGTATTTAACTTGGAATTTTGTGATTCTTGAGCAGATTTTATACGATTTGTTGTTGTTTTTGTTGTTATAGTTTGGAAGCTTAGGATGAGAGTTTGGAATAATAAAATGTCGAATTGGAAAGTGCAAAAGATAAAAAATACAGAAGCTTTAGCGCACCTGCGGTAAGAAAAGCACCGCACCCGCGGTGAAGCACTGCACCCGCACTGAAAAATGCACCGCACCTGCGCTCACACACCAGTAGAAGCACCGCAGCCGCGATGACTTCTTAAGCACACCCGCGGTCCTTGCACGACAGAATCCGAAAAATCTGTATTTTGGTGTGCTGCGCATGGAAGTCCAAGATTTTGGTGTGCTGTGGATTGAGGCTTGTCTGGGACTATAAAATACATCATTTACTTACCATCTAGGGCATTGGGGAGCCAAGCAAAAGAGTGGAGGCTGCTGCTAGAAGATTGAAGACTCAAGTTCATCAAGTTCTTGGGAAACATTTTGCACAACTCCGGGGACGGAATCAGCACTTGAAACTCTTGTTCTAAGTTATTCTTTATTTTATTTTTCAGTTGATATGTCTTGTTTTAAAACCATGTTTTGTTGTTTTGCTTGTGTTATTATGAACTAATTTTTATTTCTAGAGGAAAGATGGAACAAAACTAGAAACCATGTGTTAGAATCTATGAACTAAGTTATTTAAGTTATTCATATTGTTCATTTGTATTTTTCTAATCTTAATGCTTTCAATTTATTGGCCATAATTTGAATTATTTATATGTTTAAAATTTATCACTCGGAAGAGGAAATTATAAACAAGAAATGGGAAAAATATATCAATGGTATTTATAGAGTTCGGGAGGTCCTATAATGCTATCGAAGCCCATAGAGAATCTAGTGCTTGATGTGTTATTTATTTGTAGATTGTTGATGGGAACGTTGCAATCTATTTTTAGATGATTAAAGTCTACTTAACACTCGGAAGAGGGAGTAGATAATTATAGGATTCTTGGCTAATGAATAAGAAGGATTTTTATAACATAACTATAAAAAATTACACATGATGGACAGTTGCGTGAAATCGGACCTCTAGATCAAATATCCCATTGTTATTTGTTACAATTTAGTGTTACATTTAAACCCATTTTCACTTTAGTTATTCTTGCAACCAAATCTTTTAATTGATTTTTCTAAATAAAGTCGAGACTATTTTAATCACAAGCACTAATATAAATTTATATACATACTCCTCGTGGGATCGATACTTGTACTAAAAAAAATATATTTTACTATAACTTGACGTCGTGCGCTTGCGAGCAATTAAGAAAACACGCAACAAGTTTTTGGCGCCGTTGCTGGGGAGTGTTTATTTTAAATTTATATTAGTATTGTTACCAATTTGTCTAGATTTTAATTTATAGCTGTTTTATTGTATTAAACATTGATTTGTTTCTTATCTTTGTTTGACAGTGCATGCGAAGATCGGAAAATCTTGACTTGCTTATCTTTGATCCCGAGATCAAAAGAACCACAAGAAGATTAAGAAAGGCAAGAATAGAAGCGATTCAAGCAATGGCTGACAACATAGATAACGAAAATCCACCCCCTGAAATACCCATCAGAGATCATTTTACGCCGGTACTAAATGCTCATTATTCGGGCATAGCACGAGGGACTATTAATGCAAACAACTTTGAGCTTAAGCCCGCATTGATAAACATGGCTCAACAGAACCAGTTTGGGGGAGCCACTACTGCAGATCCTCATCTACATCTCAGAACATTCATTGAAATCACTGACACGGTAAAAATAAATGGTGTTTCTAATGATATAATCGATTACGCTTGTTTCCTTTTTCTCTTAGGGACCAAGCAAGAGGATGGCTCCAATCGCTTTCTTTGGGGAGTATCACTACATGGCAGGAGTTAGCAACCAAATTCCTTGCTAAATATTTTCCACCTGCGAAGTCTGCACAGTTGAAGGTTGAGATAAGTACTTTTAGGCAGACTGACTTTGAGCAATTATATGAGGCATGGGAACGGTATAAGGAGTTTTTGAGGAGGTGTCCAAACCATGGTTTTGAAGATTGGGTACAGATTGAATTGTTTTACAATGGCTTGAATGGACAAACAAGAGGCACTGTGGATGCAGCAGCTAGTGGCACGATATTTGCCAAATCACCTGATCAAGCATATGATTTGCTTGAACAAATGACCATTAACAGTTACCAGTGGCCGTCTGAGAGATCAGGAGTAAAGAAGCCAGCTGGAATTTACGCCGTAAATCCTATCACATCACTCACCGCACAAGTTTCAACTTTAACAACTCAAATTGCAGCTATGAATAAAGCTAGTACAACAGAGGTTGAAAATGCATCGGTTGTTATTGAAGAACCACATATTCCTGATGAGGCTCATTATATCAACAATAGGAATTCTGGTGGCTACGGAGGATATCGAGGTAACCCTCTCCCTAACACTTATCATCCTGGTTTGAGAAATCATGAGAATTTTTCATATGCTAATAATAAGAATATATTGAATCCTCCACGGGGTTCAATACATCGAAGGGGGAAGGAAAACCTTCATTTGAGGATCTAGTTGGGATATTTGTTGCTGAATCTAGTAAAAGGATGGCTAGGACTGATCTCGTCTTGATGGCATGAAAACTCACATGGGAAATATGGGTGCCACAATGAAATCATTGGAGACACAGATTGGACAGTTAGCTAATGTATTGAGAGATCAAAATAGAGGTCAATTCTCAAGTAATACTGAAGTGAATCCAAAGGAGCAATGCAAAGCTGTAACTTTGAGAAGTGGAAGAGAACTTGAGGTTGAAAAATCCAAAGAGAATGAGGAAAATGAGAAGAGAGTTAAAGAAGATAAGTGTGAAAATGGAAAGGAGAACAAGGTTGAGGAGTCTCGGATTGAAACTGAAGTTGAACGGATTCATATACTGAAACCAACTCTTCCATACCCACCGAGATTTAGGAAGAAGATTATTGATGATCAATTTGCAAAATTTTTGGATATTTTCAAGAAGATTCACATCAACATTCCATTTGCTGATGCTTTAGATCAAATGCCAAACTATGCAAAGTTCATCAAAGATGTGATGTCAAAGAAGAGGAAGTTTTGCAAGAGTTCGAGACAGTGAAGTTGACCGAAGAGTGCAGCGCCATTCTCCAAAAGAAGTTACCACAAAAACTAAAAGATCCAGGGAGTTTTATTATTCCTTGTATTATTGGTAGTACTCATGTTAATTAAGCTTTATGTGATCTTGGAGCGAGTATTAATCTTATTCCATTTTCTATTTATAGGGACTTGGAGCTTGGGGAGGTAAAACCAACCACTATAACTTTGCAACTTGCAGATAGGTCACTCACCTATCCTCGTGGAATTGTTGAAGATGTTTTGGTAAAAGTTGACAAGTTTATCTTCCCTGCTGATTTTGTAATACTTGACATGGATGAAGATCAAGATGCTCCATTGATTTTTGGGCGACCCTTCTTAGCCACTGGAAAAGCATTGATAGATGAACACAAAGGAGAACTCACCTTGAGAGTTGGTGGGCAAGCTGTGATATTCAACATCTATAAGGCTATTAAAGGTAACGACAAGGTGAGTACTTGTTAAAGCATTGATATAATTGACTCTTGTGTTGCTGAGATTGGTATAGGTCATACAGTAGAATATCCATTAGAAAGATGCCTTTCTAGTATTGTCAATAGAGTTGACGATGATGATTGGGAATTGAGAGAGCAACTTTTAGCTCTTGAAGAGTTTCCAAAGGTGAAGGAAGCCGCACAAGAGAAGTTGGAAGAAGAAAAATGTTCAGAGATAATACATTCATCCCCTATTTTGAAGGAATTGCCAAACCATCTTTGCTATGCTTTCTTGGGTGAGAAGTCGACATATCCGGTAATTATCTCTTCCTCTCTTACTTTAGATGAAAAAGAGAAAATGTTGAGAGTGCTGAGGAAATTTAAAACTGCATTTGGGTGGTCGATTTCTGATATCTAGGGGATTAGTCCCACCATATGCATGCATAGAATTTTAATGGAGGAGTCATACGCTTCTTATGTGGATCATCAGAGAAGGCTAAATCCAGCCATGAAGGAGGTAGTGAAAAATGAAGTGTTGAAATTGTTAAATGTTGGAGTTATATATGCTATTTCTGACAGCAGTTGGGTGTCTCCTGTGCAAGTAGTGCCTAAAAAGGGTGGAATGACTGTGGTAAAGAATGAAAATGATGAACTAATATCTACTCGTACTGTGACTGGATGACGAGTATGTATTGAGTATAGGAATTTGAACAATGCCACATGTAAAGATCATTTTCCATTACCTTTTATTGATCAAATGCTTGATAGACTTGCTGGTTATTGTCACTACTATTTTTTAGATAGTTATTCAAGTTATAACCAGATTGCTATAGCACCAGAGGATCAAGAGAAGACAACATTTACGTGCCCCTATGGAACGTTTGCTTTTAGGAGGATGCCTTTTGGGCTATGCAATGCACCTGCTACTTTTCAGAGTGTATGATAGCCATATTTGCAGACATGGTGGAGAACAACATGGAAGTCTTCATGGATGATTTCTCGGTATTTGGCTCTTCATTTGATCACTGTTTACATAACCTTTCTCTCGTTTTGCAGAGATGTCAAGAAAAGAACTTAGTTCTTAATTGGGAGAAGTGTCATTTTATGGTCCAAGAGGGTATTTTTCTTGGACATAAAGTGTCTTCTAAGGGATTAGAGGTAGACAGAGCCAAAGTGGTAGCAATTGAAAAGCTTCCACCACCAAAGAACATCAAAGGGATAAGGAGTTTCTTAGGACACGCCGGGTTTTATCGTAGATTTATCAAAGCTTTTTCTAAGATTATTAAACCTTTTTATAACTTGCTTGAAAAAGAATCCAATTTTATTTTTGATGATGATTGTCTGCAGGCATTTGAGAAGATCAAGAAGGCATTGGTGACAGCACCAATCATGATAGTAACAGATTGGAAGGAGCCCTTCGAGTTGATGTGCGATGCTAGTGATTATGCAGTAGGTGTGGTGTTGGGCCAAAGGCGTGATAAATTGTTTAGATCAATCTACTATGCAAGTCGAACCATGGATGCTGCACAACAAAATTACACAACTACGAAAAAGGAGATGCTTGCAGTAGTGTTTGCATTTGACAAGTTTAGACCCTACTTGGTCGGTACAAAGGTAATTGTTTTCACTGACCATGCAGCTATTCGATACCTATTTGCTAAGAAGGATGCAAAACCACGCTTGATAAGGTGGATTTTATTGCTCCAAGAGTTTGATTTTGAAGTGAATGATAGGAAAGAGTGTGAAAATCAAGTGGCTGACCACTTGTCACGGCTCGAACTTGAAGATAAAACAGATGAAGGAACCATAAAAGAAGCATTCCCAGATGAACAGCTGTTTGAGGTAAATTCTATACTCCCTTGGTTTGCTGATATAGCTAATTTCTTGTCTTGTGGTACTCTCCCTCCAGATTTGAGTTATCACCAAAAGAAGAAATTCTTTCACGATGCAAAGTTTTACATATGGGATGATCCATACGTCTTCAAGAGATGTGCTGATCAGATGATTAGAAGATGCGTAGCGGAGGAAGAAGCGAAAGTTATTCTTGAACAATGCCACTCTTCACCATATGGCGGACACTTTGGAGCATCAAGAACAGCAGCAAAGGTATTACAGTCTGGTTTTCATTGGCTTACTTTGTTCAAAGATAGTTATACCTTAGCCAAGTCATGTGACAGATGCCAAAGGGTTGGCAATATTTCTAGACGCCATGAGTTCCCATTGACCAATATTTTGGAAGTTGAACTTTTTGATGTTTGGGGTATTGACTTCATGGGACCATTCCCATCTTCTTTTGGTCAATCTTATATTTTTCTTGCTGTGGATTATGTGTCAAAATGGGTGGAAGCAACTGCCACCAATACTAATGATGCTCGAGTGGTTGCTAAGTTTGTTCACAGGAACATCTTCACAAGATTTGGGACACCAAGTGCCATAAATAGTGATGAAGGTACACATTTTTGTAAGAAAATCTTTAACTCACTTTTGGCTAAATATGATGTGAAGCATAAGGTGACCATGGCATACCACCCACAAGCAAATGGACAAGCCGAAGTATCCAACCGGGAGATTAAGCAGATATTGGATAAAACGGTAAAGACAAACCGGAAGGATTGGGCACTAAAGATGGATGATGCCTTATGGGCGTACAGAACGGCATACAAGACACCTATTGGGATGTCACCCTATAGGTTGGTATTTGGTAAGGCCTGTCACTTACCGCTGGAATTGGAACACAGAGCTTTTTGGGCCGTGAAAAAGCTCAACTTTGACATGGAAGCATCTGGTGAGCAGCGGCTATTGCAATTGAATGAGATGGAGGAATTCAGAAATGACGCTTATGAAAAAGCAAAGATCTACAAGGAGAAGACCAAGAAGTGGCACGACGACCATATCTTGCACAGAAATTTTGAGCCCGAACAACAAGTACTGTTTTTCAATTCATGCCTCAAACTATTTCCTGGTAAGCTAAAATCAAGAAGGTCGGGGCCATTTACAATAGAATCAGTCCAACCATATGGAGCCATTGAGCTAAAGTGCAATGATGGAAGAACGTTTGGACAACGGATCAAACATTATTATGGGACTGAAGTACGGCATCTTGACAACATTCCTTTGGGCGGATCAACTTGATGTAGACTGGTGGTAGTCGGGCTGACGACGTTAAACCAAGCGCTTATTGGGAGGCAACCCAAATTTTTGTTTCTTTATTGCATTTCGTTTTTAGTTTTGCTTCTACTCTTGTATTCTTATTCTTGGTTGTGATTTTTTTGGTTTAGTGTGTTCTTGTATTTCCCCAAATCTTATTAATTTCAATTGTGTTTTTCAGGAATAAAAAAAAAAATTCTCCTTCACTTCAAAATAATTTCTCAAGAACACATTCCACACTCGATTTTGTTCTTCCAAATACACATTTCCCACTCCACACATACATACATTCACTCATTTCATCCAATATCCATCTTCATTCCAAAAATTCAACACCAAACCTAGGGTGTGAAAAGGGGGCTCGAAAATTTTACACCAAGGATTGATTGGAGCTTCGATTTTGTTCTTCCAAGAAGCATTTCATCAAAGTGAGCAAATCCATACTACATTTGCTTTGCAATTCGAAATTATTGGTAGTATTGGCTATGGAAGAAAAGTGAGATTAATATTCAATTTTAGTGGAGTAAATTCTTTACATTATTGATTGGATTGGTGTGTGTATTGTTGAAGTGTAGTTGTTGTGATTAATAAGTTTGGGGGAGTGAAAGAATCATCAAGTTTATTGAATTGGATTGAAGGAGAAGTTGGTGCTTTGAAAGTGTTTGACAAAATGCCTCCAAGAAAAAAACAATCAAAGGTTGCATCCTCATCTGCGAATTATGATGCACACAAGTTCTGGGACGAGAAGGCGGAGGAAAATTATGGTAAAATTCTGAACAAGAGCATTGTGAAAGAGAGGGGATTTGACCTGAGTTTCCCACGAACCGAGATCGGATTAACGTTTACTGCTAGGCATTGGGAGAAGTTTGGCAAGCCACCACAGGATGCAGTCATTTCTTTGGTACTAGAATTTTATGCTAACCTTAAGG
The DNA here is from genome assembly GCF_025594145.1 of Primulina tabacum. NCBI lineage: Eukaryota > Viridiplantae > Streptophyta > Magnoliopsida > Lamiales > Gesneriaceae > Primulina > Primulina tabacum. The sequence goes on along the minus strand of NC_134553.1, from coordinate 49,926,161 downwards.
TTAAGCATGATCATTTGAAAGTTTTGGTGAGAGGAAAGATGGTAGCTTTTGATGCTCATACCATCAACACGATGTATGATATCCCTCCAGTCATGCACGATGAATACGAAGAATATCGGACCGAGGAAGTTGATGATAATAATATTCTTCAGACTATATGCATTGAGGGAGCGGAGTGGCGAATGAGAGAAAATGGCATTTAAGCCTAGCCAATTCAGATCTGACAAATGTTGCCAAAGATTGGCATTCCTTCATTTCGGCTAGGATTAAGCCCACTGACCATACTACCACTGTCATCAAGGAGAGGGCAATCCTGACTTTTTGCATCATGACGGGAAAAACAATTGACTTAGGTCAATTGCTTCAGAGCTCGATGTTAGATTATACAAAAAGTAACTCTTCTAGTGGACTCCTCCACCCTTCTCTTATCACAAACCTATGCCATTATGCGGGAGTGACTTGGGCAGCACATGAAGAATTGTTAAAATCAAAAAATGCCATTGTGGTAATTCAACCACATTGGTCACTGACATCTGATCAACATGATACACGTCAAGCTCAGAGAAAATTCAATAGAAGAGCTGCGGAAAGACATGCCCATGCTCAGGCCCCACAACAACAAACACAACCGCAACCAAGAAATGTGCGAGATAGATTAACTCATTTGGAAGAAGAGATGCCACACCAACGCCAAGACATGGACGAGTTTCGGTTTAGGACCGATACATTCATGGGATATATGATGGATTTCACGTCCGTCTTGGCTCAACAATTTCCATCAGCTTCAACATCTGGTAATCCATTTCCACAACCTCCATAGTGGCCGCCCGCATACTACCCGCCAGAGTTCCAACCACCACAAGAAGACGCAGATGATGAGGATGGCTGTAGAACCCGTAAATCAGTAGACGTATAAGCCATGCATAATTCTAGATTTTTAAATTTAATTGACTTCATTGCATAATTATTTTAAATGCATTTATTTGAAGTTAATTATTTCATTATTTCAGTTCAGTAGATTGATTTTTAGCATTTCAGTATTTTCAGTGAGGCCGGACCGGAGTTGGAGTTTTGAGATAGAATTTAAGATTCGAGAAATATTTCCAGAAGTTAATTTAGCTAGTAACTAAGTTCATTTAAGTTAGAAAGGAAGGTTTGAAGATTTAATTTAATTATTTGAGGTGATTAAGAAATGAACTCATTTAAGTTATTAAATTAAGGGGTTAGCTCACTAAATTATTTAAAGGATTAGTAAGGCTTTCAAGGATTATTAGTTGACTAGATAATCAACATTTCCCTTTATTTTATCATGCATTTTTCGGCCACCCTTAGTGCTAGAATATTCATTTTCCAACTCACCAACTTTGACCAATTCTTTGCATGTAATTAGTAGGATAATTCTAGGATTTTTGGGAGCACAATTTAATTAAATAAATGGACATATCCTAGACTAGAAAACAAGCCAATATTCGGCCACCTTATCCCCAAGAAGACTTGATATCAAACAACAATTCAAATTCAAAAGGAGGGTGGACTTAGCCTTGATTCATTCCTTATATCTTGCACCCTTTCTCCTCACCTTCCTAACCATTTTTCCCCCTCTCATTTCTTTCGAAATCTGAGTGAAATTTTAAGCTGAGAACCGTGGGAATCCAGTAGGAAAATAAGGGAGAGAAATCGAGTTCAAGAAGGTAGACAAGAAGCGCTCCACCTCCTCCGTGCCGAGTCGTCGTTGTTTCGTTCGTTTTCTTTCAAAACGAAACCAGGCATGTCTAGATTTCTTTCAAACCTCAATCAAGTCATATTATCATTTATTTTTCAGTACATGATCATGTTTTAGCAAGCAAAAACCGAGATACATGTCAAAATATTTTTGGAACACACATGCAGAATTTCGGCCTTTCATGGCAAGCTTCACGTTTTTCTGAGTTTTGATGGTTTCAGGTATTGGATCGACTCCAGGCTCCCAAGGCGGCTTGTATACATGTAATAGGATGCATTAGGACCATGTTGGTCCATTCAAACCAGCCCCATACTTGCTGGAAAACCGAAATGACAGCAAGTTCCCCATAAGTGCAGAAATGTGATTCGAAATTTCAGTTTGGATGTCAAGGAGGAAGGATCTGATCTTGGCTGCCCCAAGGGCCTTTAGCCATGGTTGGATCACTCCCCTAGCATGTCTAAGACGTGACTAAGTCGCCCTTTTGGTGGCTTGGTCCATGGCTCATCGGTTTTTTAAATAATCAACAAGAACAGCCCCTTTCCCCATTCGGCCCTTCCATTTTTCAGCATATGGTTCGTTTCTTTTGTGGCTTGGTGTGGATCTTGGTTGGCCTATGGCCCTTAGCCACGGTTCATATCATGCTCCTAGATGTCTAGATCGTGCCATGGTCAATCAAATGGCCACTGGAACGACGCAAGACATCGATCATAGCATAAACACTACACACGCATGTACGTTGCTCTCGGTTGGACCCTTCGGTTAAGATTTGGTGTGATGCGGATTGTGGCTGGCCTAGGGCCCTTAGCCATGGTTCATATCATTCCTTGGGACGTTGTGGAGAGGCTTTGGTCGGTGGTTCACGCCCCAATGGCCAAAAGTCTCGCAAACGACGCGATGCAAGCAAGGTCGCAGCTGCTGGAAATTACAGCAAGTTGCTGTGTCGTTTAGAAGGCTTGTTCGAGTTCTTGGTTGGCTTTTAGCCCATGGCCTTGGACTGGACAATGCCTCATTGAGTTAGGAAGGTCATGTTTTCGACCGTTTGTCATTTGGATTATTTTTGAGGTCGTACGAGAATTTACGGTGCAATGTGCCAAATTGACTCTCGAAAGAGCGTTTCGTGTTTTGGCCTCCATTTCACCTAGATTTCGACCCTACCATTTTAGGAACATTATTTTATGATTTTTCAGCGTATTTTAATCATGACTATACGTCGGTTCAGTGTCGGTTCAGGTTGGCTCGGAGTCATGATTAAATGCGAAGTCATTAGGCGTCATAGTCGCATCTTTTGAACGTAAATTGCGTAATTGGTCAAGTTTAAGCCATTGCATATTTTTCATGGCACAGTTAGGTTGCAGCGAGCCTGGGAACGATCCAATCCAATCCAGTTGGTAAAATTACAGGAATTTCATTACGCCAGTTAATTATTTTACGTGCATTAAATAGAAAATGATTATTTTTGAGATTTATGCGATATGGCTTGTGGTTCATTCACTATGTGGGAGTGTTATTTTTATACGGTCGCCAGTGACCGATCAGTTCAGTATGGTACCACCCGGTCGCCAGTGACCGGCCAGCTCAGTTCAGTTTCAGCCTCCCCGGTAGCCAGTTACCGATCAGTTCAGCTTAGTGCAGTGGCCACAGGCGTAAAACATAATCTCAACAGAAAATTTTATCAGTTATTTCAGTACAGGCTCCAAGGAGCAAATATTTTTACAGTGATTTTCCAGTTCAGTTATGCACGTATTATAATTGCTCAGTACAGATTATTTTCAGTATGCCTCAGGACAGGATAAGTTAACTCATGCATATTTTAATTCAGATTTTTACTCGTTACCTGCGATTTATGCATGCTGAGTCTTTAGGCTCACTAGACTTGATTGTTGTAGGTACTGATGAGGCCAGGGCCGAGGGCGGGGACCAGTGAGCCAGCTTGGGTCGGCAGTAGTGGCACCCGAGGACCTCAGAGCAGCAGTTGTTATTTTCTTCGCAAACAATTTTTATCAGTTGTTGGATATTTTTAAATCGTTGTTGTTGGCAAAACTTTGATTTTCTTCCGCTGCAATATTTTGAAATATTGAACTTGATTCACCAGTGATTTTATGAATGAGGCCATTTAAGTTCTTTTAAAAGAAAATTTTTAATTTTCCGCAAATTTTCAAGCAAGTAGTTCGAGGGCCTTCACAGTTGGTATCAGAGCGGTGGTTCTGTATAGGGTTTCACTACTACTGACCGCGAGAAGCTCACGAAGCCACGCCTTTGGTCTGTAAGTTTTTCAGTTCAGCATTTTGTTCAGCATTTTAGTTAAGCATGAATTATTTTGTCAGCATGCTTCCAGATTTTCAGTATTTCAGAGTTCATTTAAAATAAATTATGAAATTATGCATGTTAGTTACGTATGGGTTATGTTGGAACAGTATGCCCTCTAGACGCATTTTAGAGCACAACAGAGAGGAGGAGCCTCGCCGAGAGGACAGAGAGGAGCATAGACCGGAGGGAGACCTACCACCTCCTCCACCGCCCCCACCGGACATGAGTGCCCAGATGTTAGCTGGGATGGCACAGTTCTTCGCACAGTTTGCGGGGGGCAATGCCGCAGCCGCAGCCAGGCCGACAGGGCCCGAGGCTGTGTATGAGCGATTCATGAAGATGCGCCCGAAGGAATTCTCTGGGGCATCTGACCCCATGGTTGCCGAGGGATGGATCAAATCCCTCGAGGTTATCTTCGATTTTATGGAGCTGGGGGACGCAGACCGAGTCCGTTGTGCCACCTACCTTGTTCACTGGAGACGCCCGCTTATGGTGGGAAGGAGCTTCGGTAGCCCTGACCTTGGCTACACTTTCTTGGACCCGCTTTTACGGAGGTTTTCTACTCCAAGTATTTTGCTGAGGAGGTTCGCACCAGGCTGACCACCGAGTTCATGAGTCTGAGACAGGGGGATATGTCGGTTACGGAGTTTATCCGTAAGTTCGAGAGGGGCTGTCACTTTGTGCCCCTGATAGCGAATGATGCCAAAGCCAAGCTGATGCACTTCCTGGTGGGTTTACGGCCGATCTTGCGCCGGGATGTTAGGGTATCTGACCCTGCTACTTATGAGATTGCCAGTCTCCAAGGCCTTAGCCGCAGAGCAGGATCTGCGGGATATCGAGAGGGATCGCCAGGGCAAGCGCCCAGTCCAGGCACCGCACCGCCCTCCTCCTCATCAGCATCAGCAGCAGAATAAGAGGCCTTTTCATGGACCGCCCAGGAACAGAGGCCAGCAGCAGCAGCAGCAGCAGCGGGGACGCCCAGCCCCGAGGACTCAGGAGCACCCAGTCTGTCCCAGGTGCTCACGTCGCCATCCTGGAGCATGTATGGCTGGCTCAGGAAAGTGTTTTAAGTGTGGCAGTCCAGACCACATGTTGCTGCAGTGTCCTCAGAGGAATCTGCCTACCCAAGGCAGAGTTTTTGCTCTCCATGCCTCGGAAGCCAACCCGGAGACTATGTTGTTGACAGGTACCTTTAAAACTTTAAGTTATTATTTGAAGTTCCGCATGTTGGGAATCGGGATTTAGATTTTGAACTTAGAACTGTTATAGGATTGCATGCTCTACTCAGATTTATTTAGAGGAAATTAAGCTAGAGGAACCTTGATCTTTGCATGTCTATAAGTTTAGATCTTGTAGTGGGATTCAACTTAGAGCTCCGCTCTTTCAGGGAGAATTTTTATATCTGGTTCCGCTACCAAGGCCTTGATAGATTCAGGGGCCACTCACTCGTTTATTTCGGAGATCTTTGCAAACTTTCTCAAGATCCAGACCATTGGGCTAGATACAGCCTTTTCAGTAGTGTTGCCGTCAGGCGAGGAGATGGCAGCTACCAATGTTATCCGAGATATAGACCTTGAGCTGCACGGTAATCTTGTTTATGCGGATCTGATTGTGCTACCGATGCCGGAATTTGACATCATCCTAGGGATGGACTGGCTATTGAGGAACAGAGTGTTGATAGACTTCCAGCGGAGATCCGTTCTTGTCCGACCGCCTGGAATGGAGCAGTTCTTATTTGAGCCGGACAGGTACTTTCCTTTACCGCGCATTATTCCTTATGTTCAGGCTAGGAAGCTCATGCATAGAGGGTGTCGGGCATTTCTAGCAACCCTTTTATCTGTCCCCGAGGAACCCAGCCAGTCAGCCTCAGATGTTCCGATTGTTAGAGATTTCTTAGACGTTTTTCCCGAAGACGTCTCTGGTATGCCACCAGAGAGAGAGGTGAGTTTTCCATTGAGCTTATGCCAGGTACGGCTCCGATATCCAAAGCGCCGTACCGACTAGCACCGACAGAGATGGCAGAGCTTAAGAAGCAGATCCAGGAACTTCTCGACAAGGAGTTCATTCGCCCGAGCTTTTCTCCATGGGGCGCGCCAGTCTTATTCGTGAAAAAGAAGGATGGCTCGATGAGGCTTTGCATTGACTACCGGGAGTTGAACAGGGTTACAGTGAAGAATAAATACCCACTGCCGAGGATTGAGGATCTGTTTGACCAGTTGCAGGGAGCTTCGATTTTCTCCAAGATAGATCTGCGTTCCGGTTATCACCAGTTGAGGGTGAGAGATGCTGATGTCTCGAAGACAGCTTTCAGGACTCGTTATGGCCACTACGAGTTCCTAGTGATGCCGTTCGGTCTGACGAATGCGCCAGCGATCTTCATGGATCTCATGAATCGCGTATTTCAGCCGTACCTCGACCAGTTTGTGATAGTGTTCATAGATGACATTCTCGTCTACTCCAAGAATCGGGAGGAGCACAGCAGGCATCTGACCACAGTGTTGCAGACATTGCAGAAACATAAACTATTCGTAAAGTTCAGTAAGTGCGAATTCTGGTTAGAGAAGGTGGCGTTCTTGGGCCACATTGTTTCTAGCAGTGGTATTGAGGTAGACCCGGCGAAAGTTGTAGCAGTAAGAGATTGGGTTGTGCCTCAGAATGCATCAGAGATCCGCAGTTTTCTTGGGCTAGCAGGATATTACAGGAAATTCATTCAGGGATTCTCATCCATTGCCGTTCCACTCACAGCACTGACAAAGAAAAATGTGAAGTTTGTGTGGAGCGAGGAGTGTCAGAAGAGCTTCGATACTTTGAAGCAAGCTCTTATCTCAGCACCCGTTTTGGCTGTGCCGTCAGGATCTGGTGAGTTTGTCCTTTATACCGATGCTTCGAAGCTTGGTTTAGGTGCAGTTTTGATGCAGCATGGGAGAGTGATAGCGTATGCTTCTCGACAGCTGAAAATCCACGAGAAGAACTACCCCACCCATGATCTGGAGTTAGCGGCCGTAGTTTTTGCTTTGAAGATTTGGAGGCACTATCTGTATGGAGAGAAGTGTCAGATCTTTACCGACCATAAGAGCCTCAAGTATTTCTTTACGCAGAAGGAGCTGAACATGCGTCAGAGACGTTGGTTGGAGCTTGTGAAAGACTACGATTGTGACATTAGCTACCACCCGGGTAAAGCTAATGTAGTTGCGGATGCTTTGAGCAGGAAAGTCGCAGTGATGGCTCATTTGACGATTCAGAAACCTCTTCAGATCGAGATGCAGAGGTTTGATCTTGAGACTTACCCTCGAGGTAGAGTTCCTCGTTTATCTACCTTGACTATCCAGTCCTCTCTTATTGACCGTATTCGCAGCGGTCAGGCAGCAGATGAGCAGTTGGCACAGTGGAAGAAGAGAGATGAAGCTAAGGGCAGTGTTTTGTATTCAGTCAGCGACGGTATTGTGAGATACCGAGATAGGATATGGGTTCCCAGCAGTGATTCTATCCGAGCAGACATCTTATCAGAGGCCCATACGTCCCCGTACTCCATTCACCCTGGGAGTACGAAGATGTACAAAGATCTGCAGCTACTGTATTGGTGGCCAGGGAATGAAGAAGGACATCAGGCGTTTTGTATCCGAGTGCCTGACTTGCCAGTTAGTGAAGGCCGAGCATCAGAGACCAGCAGGTTTGCTCAAGCCTCTTCCTATTCCCGAGTGGAAGTGGGAGAACATTACCATGGACTTTGTGACCGGATTGCCGAGGTCAGCCAGAGGATCGAATGCTATCTGGGTGATTGTAGATCGTCTTACCAAATCAGCGCACTTCTTGCCTATTAAGACGACTTTCACCATGGTTCAGTATGCAGAGCTGTATATCCGAGAGATAGTCCGACTCCACGGTATTCCAGTTTCTATCGTATCCGACAGAGATCCCAGATTCACTTCCTCGTTTTGGAAGAGTTTGCATTCGACTTTGGGTACGAAGTTGCTGTTTAGCACAGCTTTCCATCCGCAGACAGATGGACAGTCGGAGCGAGTTATTCAGATCTTAGAGGATCTTCTCCGTGCTTGCGTCATTGATTTCTCTGGGAGTTGGGAGTCGAACTTACCATTGGTAGAGTTCACCTATAACAACAGTTTCCAGTCGTCCATAGGTATGGCTCCGTATGAAGCGCTGTATGGTCGCAAGTGTAGATCTCCTGTTCATTGGGATGAAGTAGGAGAGAGAGCAGAGTTGGGTCCAGAGATTGTTCAGCAGGCAGTAGATGTAGTAGTCAAGATCCGTGATAGGATGAGGACTGCTCAGAGCCGACAGAAGAGTTATGCCGATCAGCGGAGGAGAGAGTTAGAGTTTGCAGTGGGCGATCATGTCTTCGTGAAAGTGGCACCTATGAAGGGTGTCATGAGATTTGGCAAGAAAGGGAAGCTCAGTCCGAGATTCATTGGACCGTTTGAGATCCTCGACAGAGTTGGGACGCTAGCGTATCGTGTGGCTCTTCCGCCAAATCTGGCCGGAGTACACAATGTCTTTCACGTCTCCATGCTGAGGAAGTATATGGCAAATCCTTTGCATGTGCTGAATTTCGAGCCGTTGCAGCTTACTCCGAACTTATCTTATGAGGAGAGACCCGTGCAGATCCTAGACAGACAGGAGAAGAAACTTCGGAACAAGTTGGTTAAGCGAGTCAAAGTCAAATGGCTCAACCATTCAGAGGAGGAAGCTACGTGGGAGTCTGAGCCGGAGATGAGAAGTCGATACCCTGAGTTATTCGGTGAGTTCTAATTTCGAGGACGAAATTTATTTAAGGGGGGAAGGATTGTAGAACCCGTAAATCAGTAGACGTATAAGCCATGCATAATTCTAGATTTTTAAATTTAATTGACTTCATTGCATAATTATTTTAAATGCATTTATTTGAAGTTAATTATTTATTATTTCAGTTCAGCAGTTTGATTTTTAGCATTTCAGTATTTTCAGTGAGGCCGGACCGGAGTTGGAGTTTTGAGATAGAATTTAAGATTTGAGAAATATTTTCAGAAGTTAATTTAGCTAGTAACTAAGTTCATTTAAGTTAGAAAGGAAGGTTTGAAGATTTAATTTAATTATTTGAGGTGATTAAGAAATGAACTCATTTAAGTTATTAAATTAAGGGGTTAGCTCACTAAATTATTTAAAGGATTAGTAAGGCTTTCAAGGATTATTAGTTGACTAGATAATCAACATTTCCCTTTATTTTATCATGCATTTTTCGGCCACCCTTAGTGCTAGAAGATTCATTTTCCAACTCACCAACTTTGACCAATTCTTTGCATGTAATTAGTAGGATAATTCTAGGATTTTTGGGAGCACAATTTAATTAAATAAATGGACATATCCTAGACTAGAATCAAGCCAATATTCGGCCACCTTATCCCCAAGAAGACTTGATATCAAACAACAATTCAAATTCAAAAGGAGGGTGGACTTAGTCTTGATTCATTCCTTATATCTTGCACCCTTTCTCCTCACCTTCCTAACCATTTTTCCCCCTCTCTTTTCTTTCGAAATCTGAGTGAAATTTTAAGCTGAGAACCGTGGGAATCCAGTAGGAAAATAAGGGAGAGAAATCGAGTTCAAGAAAGGTAGACAAGAAGCGCTCCACCTCCTCCGTGCCGAGTCGTCGTTGTTTCGTTCGTTTTCTTTCAAAACGAAACCAGGCATGTCTAGATTTCTTTCAAACCTCAATCAAGTCATATTATCATTTATTTTTCAGTACATGATCATGTTTTAGCAAGCAAAAACCGAGATACATGTCAAAATATTTTTGGAACACACATGCAGAATTTCGGCCCTTTCATGACAAGCTTCACGTTTTTTTCTGAGTTTTGTGGTTTCAGGTGATTGGTTCGATTCCAGGCTCCCAAGGCGGCTTGTATACATGTAGTAGGATGCATTAGGACCATGTTGGTCCATCCAAACCAGCCCCATGCTTGCTGGAAAACCGAAATGACAGCAAGTTCCCCATAAGTGCAGAAATGTGATTCGAAAATTCAGTTTGGATGTCAAGGAGGAAGGATCTGATCTTGGCTGCCCCAAGGGCCTTTAGCCATGGTTGGATCACTTCCCTAGCATGTCTAAGACGTGACTAAGTCGCCCTTTTGGTGGCTTGGTCCATGGCTCATCGGTTTTTAAATAATCAACAAGAACAGCCCCTTTCCCCATTCGGCCCTTCCATTTTTCAGCATATGGTTCGTTTCTTTTGTGGCTTGGTGTGGATCTTGGTTGGCCTATGGCCCTTAGCCACGGTTCATATCATGCTCCTAGATGTCTAGATCGTGCCATGGTCAATCAAATGGCCACTGGAACGACGCAAGACATCGATCATAGCATAAACACTACACACGCATACACGTTGCTCTCGGTTGGACCCTTCGGTTAAGATTTGGTGTGATGCGGATTGTGGCTGGCCTAGGGCCCTTAGCCATGGTTCAAATCATTCCTTGGGATGTTGGTAAGAGTCTCTGGTCGGTGGTTCACGCCCCAATGGCCGATAGCCTCGAAAACGACACAAGGAAAAACAAGTGCGGAGCTGCTGTATTTTTTGACAGCAAGTATGCTGCTGTTCAGAAGCGTCGTTCGAGTTCTTGGTTGGCTTTTAGCCCATGGCCTTGGACTGGACAGTGCCTCATTGAGTTAGGAAGGTCATGTTTTTGACCGTTCGTCATTTGGATCATTTTTGAGGTCGTACGAGAATTTACGGTGCAATGTGCCAAATTGACTCTTGAAAGAGCGTTTCGTGTTTTGGCCTCCATTCCACCTAGATTTCGACCCTATCATTTTAGGAACATTATTTTATGATTTTTCAGCGTATTTTAATCATGACTATACGTCGGTTCAGTGTCGGTTCAGGTTGGCTCGGAGTCATGATTAAATGCGAAGTCATTAGGCGTCATAGTCGCATCTTGTGAACGTAAATTGCATAGTTGGCCAAGTTTAAGCTATTGCATATTTTTCATGGCACAGTTAGGTTGCAGCGAGCCTGGGAACGATCCAACCCAATCCAGTTGGTAAAATTACAGGAATTTTCATTACGCCAGTTAATTATTTTACGTGCTTTAAACAGAAAATGATTATTTTTGAGATTTATGCGATATGGCTTGTGGTTCATTCACTATGTGGGAGTGTTATTTTTATACGGTCGCCAGTGACCGATCAGTTCAGTATGGTACCACCCGGTCGCCAGTGACCGGCCAGCTCAGTTCAGTTTCAGCCTCCCCGGTAGCCAGTTACCGATCAGTTCAGCTTAGTGCAGTGGCCACAGGCGTAAAACATAATCTCAACAGAAAATTTTATCAGTTATTTCAGTACAGGCTCCAAGGAGCAAATATTTTTACAGTGATTTTCCAGTTCAGTTATGCACGTATTATAATTGCTCAGTACAGATTATTTTCAGTATGCCTCAGGACAGGATATTTTATCACATGCATATTTTAAATTCAGATTTTTACTCGTTACCTGCGATTTATGCATGCTGAGTCTTTAGGCTCACTAGACTTGATTGTTGTAGGTACTGATGAGGCCAGGGCCGAGGGCGGGGACCAGTGAGCCAGCTTGGGTCGGCAGTAGTGGCACCCGAGGACCTCAGAGCAGCAGTTGTTATTTTCTTCGCAAACAATTTTTATCAGTTGTTGGATATTTTTAAATCGTTGTTGTTGGCAAAACTTTGATTTTCTTCCGCTGCAATATTTTGAAATATTGAACTTGATTCACCAGTGATTTTATGAATGAGGCCATTTAAGTTCTTTTAAAAAGAAAATTTTTAATTTTCCGCAAATTTCCAAGCAAGTAGTTCGAGGGCCTTCACAGTTGTGACATTTCTGGTGTTGTATGTTGATGACATTCTACTCATTGGGAATGATGTAGGAATGTTGCAATCAACTAAGATATGGTTAGCGGGTAAGTTCTCGATGCAGGACTTGGGTGAAGAATCTTTTGTGAATACAGATCTATAGAGATAGATCGAAAAGATTGCTTGGTCTCACCCAGTCCACATATATTGATACCATCGTGAAGCGGTTCTCGATGGATGAGTCCAAGAGAGGACATCTACCAATGTGTCATGGCGTGTCCCTATCCAAGTCTATGTCTCCCAAGACTGATGCAGAGATAGCGGCGATGACAAGCATTCCTTATGCATCTGCGATTGGTAGCATCATGTATGGAATGATATCTACACGTCCTGACGTGGTTTTTGCACTAAGTGTAGTGAGTAGATATCAATCGAACCCTGGTCTTCCACACTGGAAAGCTGTGAAAGACATCCTCAAGTATTTGAGAAGGACCAATAAGTTGTTCTTGGTCTATGGGGGTGGAGAACTAAAATTGGAAGGCTATACCGACTCTAGCTTCCAAAGCGATATCGATGACTTGAAATCAACCTCTGGTTTTGTATTCATTCTCAATGGTGCTGCTGCCTCTTGGAAGGGTTCCATGCAAGACAGTACTACGGATTCCACCACTGAGGCCGAATACATTGCTGCATCAGATGCAGCAAAGGAGGCTGTTTGGATAAGGAATTTCGTCCAAGAGTTGGATGTCATTCCTAATGGAGTTGCTCCTGTCCCGGTGTTGTTTGACAACACGGGAGCTTTAGCTCAAGCAAAGGAGCCAAGGTCTCATCAGAAGTCCAAACATGTATTGAGAAAGTACCACATCCTCTGAGAGATCGTGGAAAGAGGAGAAGTGTCGATCGACAAAGTCGGCTCCGCAGATAATGTTGTTGATCCACTAACTAAGCCTTTACCTGGACCATTATTCGAGTAGCATCGCGAATTGATGTTTTTGAAGCATATGGGTAGTTGGCTCTAGTGCAAGTGGGAGATTGTTAGAGTAGGTGCCCGTCGAGCCAAGTGTTGGCCTAGTGTTCACATTGAAACTCTATGTATAAACAATCTTTATTTTAATAATATTTGAAATTATTATTGGCATATCTTTATCTGAATACCCATGCTAGTTGCATAGATAAAGCCCTTGAATATACAAATAGTAGAAAGAATATGAGATGCTCATATGATGAGTATCATGAAACTCATATTTGGAATACTGTATAATCTAAACAGTTCCTAGTCGATTCAGCCGCCGCTAAGAAGGATATAGGCCGCTCGAGTTCGAGACTAGTATCTGCGATGTGAGTACCATGTTTCATTGGTAGGAGACATTGTGATGTCTGAGCATGCAGATAGGTGCTCCTGGTAGAGTGCACTGAACAACCCTCCATAAAGGACTTTCCAAGTGGTTTCACTTATCGAGTGGAAACGTCCTAGTTTATGGTTGTACACCATTAGTCCTTATGACCCGAGACAACATTGAGACTCTATGTGCTAGAATTACATTTTGACTTGTTTACCGACTCTCATGGGGTCATCAGGTGGCAAGGTTGGGTGTTCTGTCAAAACATATGGGAGTCGATGCATTGTAGTCGGGGATTCACCGCTTACCTTCGGGTATGAATATCCTATGTGTTCTCATGTGTATGTAGGTTGAAATCTCTGATCAGAGTATGGTGGTAATTAAGAAAGGGGTTTCATAGATTACACCATCGATGCAACTACGACATGACACATAGCATCGATTCATTGACAACTCTCTATAAACCAATGGTTGTCGAATCAGTCGGGATATATGAGTTGAAGGGACCGTACTGTACGCTAACCATAATTGAATGGTTCTTGCAGGAACTATCATTTGATACCTAGGGAATCATGTAAGCGATGCTGCTAGGCGTTTAACATGATTGGTTGGGTACTATCAGAATTGAGTTCTGACGTTCTTGTTATCAAAGAGTTGATAAGTAAGAATGGAGCAATTGGGGTATGCTCGTATAAGGACATGTTTAGTCCGAATCACATGGAGATGTGAACCCACGGCTAATTGTATCATTGAACCATTGTGGGTCACACAAGTGCTAACTTTCTAGATCCCGTTGAGAAGTAAAATAGTTCAAAGTGTTGAACGGTTTATAAATGAGTTTATAGGCATAAAGAAAAATAGAAGTATGACTTCTATGAGATAAATGTAACTTTTAATTTATGAATGTGTTCCTAAATTAAAAGTTGGCCAAGTAAATAATGTATTTGAAAATTTTTATTTTCATAAACATTATTATGGACTAAATTAAATTAATTCAAGTGTTGAATTAATTAAATACTAGTGGGCCTAGTAGAGTCCAAATAATTGAATTAATTCAAGTGTTGAATTAATTAACATTGGGCCTTGTAGAGCCCAATTAGAAATAATTATTAAACTAGTGGGCTTGAGTAAAATCAAGTAAAGTTTTAAATGGACTCAAATGTGTTTGAGACATTTAAATAAAGTCCATGGGCTTTGTAAATGTTACAAGCCCACTCAAAAAAGCATGCAAGGGAGAGGAAGAGTTGGGAGGCAACTTTTTCAAATAACAAGGCTTGTGTCTAACATGCTTTATTCTACTTTTTTCACAACCAAGAAAACTCACCTCCCTCTCTCCTCTCCAAAAGATGGCCGAAATTTTCGTGGCATTTTCTCTCCCATTTTTGCTTCTTCAATTGTTGAGGAAAGCATACACTTCTCAATGAAAAATGCTATAATTTTTCTAGTGCAAAATTAGAGTGGTTCTAGCTTGTTGGTGATGGACCTAATTTTGAAGGAAAGATTCAAGAACAAGGGGAAGCTTGTAGATTGTCATCCTTTGAAGAGCTTAGTTGTTTGACAACTAAGTTGGAGCCATAATCAATCCTTGTGATTGATAGGTAACGATTTCTCAACACCCTATGTATGACAAAGGTGTTTAGTATATGTTACACACTAGTACAAAGGTGCTCGATTTTTCTCTTGCAAAAACCGAAAATTTTGTACCTTCCGTTGCGCATTCGGGCACCTCAAATCGATCCCTTTCACGCGGGTGAGTGGTGTCGGGTCATTACAATAAAAGGCGGAAGGTGAAAGCTCCGGTTCCTGGGCTGGAGAAGTTCTATGAGTAATGATCGCGGGTGAGTGGTGTCGGGTCATTACACTTTCCTCCGTTTTCCTTCTATTATTTGAAGGGAATGAAGGTCATATATATATATATATATATATATATTGTAACGACCCAAGGCTATCCCGATCTTGGGCTCTGACTATGGGCTCTCCCTGGAACTCTAGACTCTTCCCTCACGGGCTTTTCATAGGCATCGTTACTCATAAGCTACTCCAGCCCATGCACTGGAGTTTGTACCTCCCCAGGATCGAACCTAAGACCACATGGATATATAGGTACTTAGCACAATCCTGGTACCAATTGAGCTAAGTACCTATATATCCATGTGGTCTTAGGTTCGATCCTGGGGAGGTACAAACTCCAGTGCATGGGCTGGAGTAGCTTATGAGTAACGATGCCTATGGAAAGCCCATGAGGGAAGAGTCTAGAGTCACTCTATGCACTGCACATCTCCCGCATATGCGCGACCGTCTTCGGCGCATATGCACGAGACATTATGTCTCAGCATGTATCCTTCACAGCAACTCGTGCATATGCGCGCACCATCGCCGCGCATATTCGCGAGGTCCTCTGCCATATGCGCGGGTCTTATCGCGCATATGCGCGAGGTTCTCTGCCTACCTCGCGCATATGCGCCCTGCTAGCTCGCGCATATGCGCGAGGCTCCTTCCTCGCACATAACTTCAATTCTTCTTTCGTCTTTTTCGGTCCGATCCGTTCCATCTATAATTATCTCAATTATCAATAAATCATTTTTAATTACAATAATCAAAACCTCGGGCATTACATTGACCAGTGCTCCGGTGTTGACTATTCCATCAGGTACTGGTGATTTTATTGTTTATTGCGGTGCTTCTCACAGAGGATTAGGTTGTGTTTTGATGCAGCGGGGACATGTGATTGCCTATGCCTTAAGACAATTGAAGCCACATGAGTCTCGCTACCCAATTCATGATCTCGAATTTGCAGCCATTGTATTTACATTGAAGATTTGGCGACACTATCTATACGGTGATAAGTTTGATATCTATTCTGATCACAAGAGTCTTAAATATCTATTTTAACAGTCAGAATTGAATATGAGACAACGAAGATGGCTTGATTTACTAAAAGACTTCGATTGTGAAATCAAATACTATCCGGGGAAATCGAATGCAGCAGCTGGTGCACTGAGTTGAAAGGTATGTTCTTTATCCTTATCGACAATTGGTGTTTGGAATTTGATTGAAGATTGCTGTCTGTCTGGATTAGCATTTGAAACAGATTGTAGACCACTGAGACTTTATAGTGTTCAAGTCGAACCAGAGCTGATTTTGAGAATTAAAGAAGCTCAGAAAGCTGATCAGAATGTACAGAAATGGATTTCGATGGTCAGAGCAGGACATCGATCAGAATATCAGGTACGTGATGATGTACTGTATGTGAATAATCGTCTTGTTGTGCCAAATGTTTCAGATTTGAAATGACAGATTTTGTCAGAAGCGCACAGTAGTCGATTCAGTATTCATCCTGGTGGCAGAAAGATGTATAATGATTTGAAAAGACAGTTTTGGTGGAAACAGATGAAAGCAGATATTGCAACGTTTGTATCAAAATGTCTGAATTGCCAAAAGGTGAAAGCTGAAAGAAAGAAACCAGGAGGTTTGGTACACGGCTTGTCTATTCCTGAATGGAAATGAGATCACAATTCTATGGATTTTGTGACGAAGCTACCACGTTCCTCCCGAGGTTGTGATGCGATTTGGGTTGTGATTGACAGATTGACCAAATAAGAATGTTTTATTCCGTACAAGATGACGTACAGACATGACCAGATGGCAGAGATTTATGTTAGAGAAGTGGTCAGATTGCATGAAGTGCCAAAGTCGATTGTTTCAGACCGTGATCCTCGATTTACTTCGCACTTTTGGCACAGTTTGCATCAACCTCTAGATACTAAATTGCACTTGAGTACCTCATATCATCCACAGACAGACGGACAGTCAGAACGGACTATCCAAACATTGGAATATATGCTTAGAATGTAGTGCTAGATTTTGGCACTAGTTGGCAAGATTCTTTGCCACTTTGTGAATTTTCATACAACAACAGCTATCAGACGAGTATAGAGATGGCTCCGTTTGAAGCGTTGTATGGCAAGAAGTGAAGATCCCCTCTCTATTGGGATGATATTTCTGAGGTACCTGAGATTGGGCTTGATATGATTCGAGATATGACCGAAAAAGTGAAGCTGATTCAGAAGAGAATGAGAACAGCTCAAGACAGACAGGCCAAATATGCGAATATTCGACGTTGGCCTCTAGTATTTGAGGCAGGAGACAGAGTGTGCCTGAAGATTTCTCCTTTCAGAGGTATTGTCAGATTTGGCAAGAAAGGAAAGTTGTCTCCACGATACATCGGTCCATATGAGATTCTCGAGAAGATAGGTGATTGTGCCTATCGACTCGCCTTACCGCCCTCTCTATCGGGGATACATGATGTCTTTCATGTATCTTTATTGCGGAAATATATTCCCGATGCATCCCATATTATTCAGCCAGTTGAGGCGAAACTGGATGAAACACTGAGTTACTTCGAGAAGCTGATTCAGATTCTCGATCGTAAAGAAAAGCAACTCAGAACGAAGACTATTCCGCTTGTGAAAGTTCTCTGGAGTCGTCATGGCATCGAAGAAGCTACTTGGGAGACTGAATCAGATATGAGGCAGATATTCCAAGAGTTATTTCATTGATGTGAGTTTCTATTCAGCTTCTGTTATACATTTCTTATTTGATATGATTTGACTGCCTGTGATTTCGGGGACAAAATCATATCTTAGGGGGGGAGAAATGTAATGCCCAAGATTTTATTATTGTAATCTGAAATGATTAATTGATATTTGATGTGATTATAGACAGAAAGGAACAGACCGGGGAAGACAAGAGACGAGATTGTTATGTGCGAGGACTGAACCCCTCGCGCATATGCGCGACCCAGCAGGGCGCATATGCGTGAGGTAGGCAGAGAACCTCGCGCATATGCGCTGAAAAAGTATGCGCATATGCGCGAGCTAAGGAATTCAGATTATGCCGAGACAGAGTGTCTCAAGCATATGCACGAGACGTGCAGTACATACATGAAGCCACTTGCCCCTACCATGCATGTTATATATATATATATATTCCTTCATTTCCTTAAGATTTTGGCAAGAAAAGAACCGAATGCTTCAGAGGAATTTTTCCAAGTTCTTGAATCGTAGATTTACTATTTCACAAGATCCAACCGTTAGAATTTCAATCCGACTTCAGTACCGTGTTTCTATCGACAAGAGCTTCAAAAGGACGTAAGTTTTCTTATGTTTTGATATGATTTGGAAATATGATATGAAAGAAATCCTGATATGACTGATATTATCTGTTTCCGAGATTGTTATCATTGTATAATTGAAATCAGATCAAAGAACGGATACCGTATGAAACTGTTATCATTTTCCGAATTGATTTGATTAAGATTATACAGATTTGATATCAGATGGTGTTACTGATTGATTATGAGTTATGATATTGTATCTGTGATGTTGAGTTGACGGGGATGTCGATATTGTGTTGTTATGCCGTCGAAACATCAGTAGATTGATATTGATCAGATTCGGTATTGATTTGAGATTGTATATTGATATTGTGCCTATTGGGAATGTCATTTCAGATTTGATATTGACAACTTCAAAATCGATAGGAGATAGATCAGAGTTGCCAAGCTTTTGTATTACGAAAAAAAAGGTATAAATCAATGTTAAGGGGAGATACGACTCGAGTTAGATTCGACTCGAGTTTCCCTAAACCACATACTTGTTTTTTATTGTTTTACTACCTTGTATTACTTGAATATATATGCTTATTCTATTGACTTATAGAATAGCAGAGAATAGAAGATAGATTACGAGAACGAGTCATTGGCAAAGGTGTCAAGTCTTGGGCAGAGGTGCCTAGACATTGGATATTCGGTTTATATCGATGTTGCTTAGGAGTAGATCGACTTCTATTGCTGAGATTCGATATAATATACCAACATCCGGGGACCGGGATCCCTAGACTAGACTAGATCAGAGTCGAGTCAGAGATGATGAGTCAAAGAGTTTGATTTACAGTTTAATATCATTTCATGTTTTCAGATTTGATACATGTTATTGATAACTGTTATATGCTTTTGTAGAATAGGTGGGACAGGATCCGGGTCAAGAAGAGGATGAGAGATAAAAATTAGCATGGAGGTCCGGACCCAGAAGTATAATAGGTTTCAGCACTTGATGTATCGTGATTAAACCCTAGTTTGACAGTAATGTATTTTGTACGAGACTTGTACTTTTACTTTTGATGTTTATATCATATTGATTATAATATGTTCCGCACTTATATTTAAAAAAAATAAATTAGACCCAGTTTATTAATTGATCCAATTATTCCCAAAGAGAGGATTAAGAAATGAATTAGCGTCCGAGTCCCCACACTGGTCAACACCTCTTGTCTCCTCAAAAGCATCAACATCTGCATCGATCAAGTCTAGTGAGCCTAAAGACTCAACACACATAAACCTTGAATAGAAAATAGTATTTAATAAAATCACATGAATTTGAAAATAACATGTACGAAATAATAGGTGAACATACATAAACATAGACGTGTCATAATTGCATAAACATTTTCATAAAAGTGCTTCCATCATAACATACATAATCATACTTAATTTTGCATAGAAATATGTTCAAAGCAAGTTGCATGTAACATTAATCACCTAATCAGACTAAACCACAGTACTGGGCTGGCAGAGTTCACCACAACCTTTCGACCGGATGTCCACACCAACATACATAAATCCTCGGTCATACTTTATCAGGTGGAGAGATCCCCGACCATTCTTTACCACTTTCCAATCCCATAGTCATACATCCCAGTCATGCTTTACCATGTGGCCACATGACAAATCACATACCTTAAAAATAAAATATTTTTGCACGTCGATCATACTTAAAAACATCGAGGGCTTCGTTGGAACGCTCTAGACATGCTGCTTAAACCGCAACAGCAAAGATTCAGGAGATCATAACGAAGCATGCAACCAAAACGTGGGAAAACGTGAATAACAAGCACAAATTTTCACAGCTTGAACAGTTTTACGATAAAAATCATATATCTCTCATTTCTTATCAGACAATTAAGAATTTGCTATCTAATCAAAGATGACACAAAGTACTACAAATCATATGTTGAAAACATTTCCAGAAAACCAACTTACATGTCTCAGAATTCAAAACAACACAGGGTGACAGGTTTTGGGACACAGAAATTTCACAGCTTGTGCGAATTTATGATAAAAACCATATCTCCCTCGTTTCTTATCAGAAAATTACAAATTTTCAATCGAATCGAATATAACATAGATTTCTACAAATCATATGTTAAAAACATTTCTAGAAAACCAACCTATAAGTCACAGAATTTGAAATAACAGAGGGTGATGGGTTTTGTGACACAGAAATTTCACAGCTTGTGTGGTTTTACGATAAAAATCATATCTCTCTCGTTTCTTATCATAAAATTACGAATTTGCTATCAAATCAAAGATAACACATAGTGCTACAAATCATATGTTGAAAACATTTCCAGAAAACCAGTTTATAAGTTGTATTATTCGAAATAACAAAGGGTAACGGGTTTCGTGACACGGAAATCTCACAGCTTGTGCGATTTTATGATAAAATTAATATCTCCTTTGTTTCTTATCATCAAATTACAAATTTGCTATCAAATTGAAGGTAGTACAGAGTAGTAAAAATCATATGTTGAAGACATTTCCAGAAAACGTACCTATAAACCGCAGGAATCTAAATGACATAGGGTGACGGATTTTGTGACATAGAAATTTCACAGCTTGTGCGGCTTTACGATACAAATCATATCTCCCTCGTTCCTTATAAAAAAATATCGAATTTTCTATCGAATCTAAGATAACAAAGAATAAGACAAATCATATGTTGAAAAAATTTCCAGAAAATCAACCTATAAGTCACAGAATTCGAATTAATAGAGGATGACAGGTTTTGTGACATAGAAATTTCACAGCTTGTACGGTTTTACGGTAAAAATAATATCTCCCTCGTTTCTTATTAGAAAATTACGAATTTTCTATCGAATCGAAGATTACACAGAGTAATAAAAACCATATGCGGAAGAAGTTTCCAAAATACGAAACTATAAATCGTAGGAATCGAAATGACAGCAAATGGCAGATTTTGTTACTTAAAATTTTCAGAAATCGTTTAAATCATAGCCCATCAAACTTTGCACATAATTTAACAAATTTTCATGCACAATATATATCAAAATACATAATATGACGAGATCGATGCGGAAAAGAAAATTTTATTCATGCCTTTGCGTCTAAATGCTCGAACAAACGAAAACTAACGCATAGAAAAAACGAAGAGGGTGAATGGAAGACGATTGCTACACGTTTTCCTTGTCAAAAACTTGCAAAGATCTCAAAAAGACATGCAGGTAAATTTTGAGAATGATGGCTGTTGGAAAGGGAGCCTTGAACCCTAACTTTTCCCATTTTTTAGTGTGTGTAAAAGTGTGAGTATGTGTGTTAGTGTGTGTACGTGAGTTTTAGAGGCTTCTCTTTTTTTTTTTACATTTACTTAAATTAATAAATGATTAAACTACTAATTAGGTTAAATAATTAAGCCCGCAAATTTTATAAAATAATAAACCATAAATTAAATAATTAACTCTTAATTTTCAAAAATTGCAAATAAGATGCTATAAATATTTTAATTCATCTAATAAAATAAATTTGACCTAAAAATTCTATATTTCATAAATAATTAAAAATAAATAATTTACTAACTTAAAATAAAATATAATATTTAATTTTATTGCCTTAATCGTCTCCGTTCTCATATCCCTGAAACATCGAACATTCGCCTAAAAAACTCAAACTCAAGAAATGCATTTAAATCTCATAAAAATAAACATATAAATAATTTAAAAAAATTAAACATGTTGAATGCATAATTTAATTTTTTTTAAATCAATTAGATTAATTAACATATTAAATTATGCATGGTTTACGTGTATTAGTTTTTGGGCACTACATCGCGTCTAGGAGACATTATATCTGAACGTTTTCAAATTCTAAACGTAAGCAACTTGCATTTAAATTTAAGCTTCTGATCATGATACGAATCCTCGTACGAATTAAAAGCAAGCACGAATATAGAAATAGCATCCTCAATTCAATAACAAACAAGGAACGATTATGTTTTCCCGATCTTTTGAAACAAGTAACGATTTTGTGATATTCACCTCTAAGCGATTATAACTTAGCAACAAATATCAACGCTAAAACAATTGAATTTCAAACGAACCTTCAAAGAACTTGTTTTGACAATCCGTGCGAATAACAATCGACAAACGCCACAAAGATGCAATCTTTGATAAGTTTGATTTTGATAAACACAAAGCACAAGCCTTGCAAATTGAAAGAAATCTCCAATAATTTGATATCAATCTTCAATGATTTCATTCATCCCCCTTACAATACATTATATAAACAATAAAAATAAGAAAAGTTGTGTGAAAAGGCTTAAATAAGATAACTAGCAACTTTGACACGGAAGTGCGCCAAAAGACCGAGGGAGCGGTGCTTGTTTGACCGCGGGTGTGATGTAGCTTCGGCAATAGACCGCGGGTGCGCTAATGATTTGACCGCGGGTGCGGTGCAGCTTCAGAAAATTTTCTTAAATTTGATTATCATGGACCGCGGGTGCGGTCCCTGCTTTAGCGCAGGTGCGCTGGACCTTCGGCAATTGCACTTGAATAACATTCCAAAGACTTCCATTGTTGTGTCCATGTTCCCCAAACTCCTTTAAATTAGACACCCCATTTGTAGAACTTTCTTTGTAGCTCATCATGAGTCCTTGAAGTGCTTCTTTAAACTTCTTGCTACATCTCCTCGTTATAGGTCCTTCGGTATATTCTTTGTTGAACTCCACCACTTGCTTGAATATGCTTGATTCATCATCATTTATCACAAACAAGCTTGAAAGTCCAAGGCAACAACGCATCTTAAATCTTCCCCCAAACATTTGCACATGGTGCCTAGCCAGATTCATATCATACTCCCCTTCTTCAAAAAGATTTGTCCTCAAATCTTGTCTACCTACGCAAAAAAAAACGAAGCAAGTTAGTAATAACAAAATTTATATGACCAACATGCTTACCTTCAGGTTCAAGTTTGTAGACGCTATCATTTACTCGCTCCATCAGCACTAGAAACCCCAACTTCACGGTCACCTTCCATATGTATTCATCATCCTCAACATACACCAATTGACAAGTGACATCAAATGATAAAATATCATTAACTATCACAAAGATCAGATTTCTCTCCTTCTTAGACCCAGTTAACACACAAGTTAAATCCATACACGTGTACGACCATAGTCCACTAGGAATAAGATATAATTGATGCAACACATAAGAATCAAACTTAGATGCCCTTTCCCCATATCCAATGCACCCTTGACTACACCACTTAACATACCTCTTCATATGCAACCAACACATATAATCAGGCTTTATATCTATTGTTATAGTTATTTCATAGCTACCAATCAAACAAATGTTATGTGCTTTATTATCAATTAACAACTCATGCAATATGTTATTTATCAAACCACTACAATATGCTTCACCATCATATAATTCATTCAATGAATATAACATGAACATTTTATTCTCCTTATAAATACATTCATCATGAACATAGAAATTGTTACATTCATTCATAATCTTTTCCCTAATATCACCAAACAAATAATACTCATGCCAATAGAATATGCTAAATTTACTATCTATACAATCCTTTAACACAACACACGGATTTAAGTCTAATGCATACAATTCATTGCCATGACAAAAACACATCAAATTGACGTTCTCTGAACACTCCAAATCGATAACATTCGAATTTAGTTCACACAATATATAGCCATTTTAAATTCTATGACACTTTGGCAAAATTATCAAACCACAGTCATGCTTACTAAATGTAACAATTTCAACCTGTTCTACAAAATCTTGAAAACAATACAACACAAAATTAATGTAAGGAAGCAAATCATACCTCCCAATTGTTGTGTTGGCAACTAACCTTACCTCATCTCGAATGATCCTGAATTCATATGGATCATCCCATGGTATTCTCACATTATCAACACTTGATTTTCTCTTCATCATGTCATCACAATAATCCTGCAAAGAATAATTAACATCGCTCGGGATTGAACCGGCTATATCATCACAATGAGAATAAACCACTTTGTACAAAGGTACATGAAATGGTTTATGCAATAATAAATAACTCTCAACCTCACTCTTTTGAATCTTTTGGGCCTTTAATTTATTTTTCTTTTCTTTTTCTTCTCCTTTGGCCTCTCTTTCTTTTTTTTTGCTCTCTTCTTTCTTTTCTATGGCCATCTCACTCTTTTGTTCTCTCTTTCTTTCGGCCAATTTATTTTCTTTTTCGCTCAATTCAAGGAATGTCAATTGATTCTCAAGAACAACAATTGGATTTAATTGAACAAATGAAGTATTTCGTTGCTCAACGAATTTATGTATAATAACTTTTCCTTGCCTACTCTCCTCTCCCATGGTAGATAAAATAGAAACTTCTTCACCACTCAATGATCCACTGTCCACAAGGTTTTGTTTAACAGTACTCGTATCATCAACCAGTGAAGTACCATCATCTATCAATTCACCTTCCACCACATACTGCTCAACACTCGTGTCAAGAACCAGCGTAGTATTATCATCCTCAATCTCCCCAACCTCAACTTCATATTCAGGTTCAGCAACTACATCAGGCTCAACAGACGAATCTACTATGGTCACCTTATCACGTGGACATTGATTGATATCATGACCAATTTCTAAACACCAACAACATATAATATCACAAGTACTAGAATTTGATTTTTTACTTGTACCTTGATATTCATATTTGCTAGCTTCAACTCTCGACTCATTCTTTGGCCTAGCAATGAGTTTCTCTTCCAAGCTTGTCCTCCAAGTGGATATCAACGACTCCCCTTGCAAACCATGTTCACCTCTTATGCCAACTCCTCTATCTTCCTCACATCGCATATCATCATCCCTATCCAAATGCGACGCTCTATTCTTTCCAAATCTACTAACTCGTCCATCCCCATCAACATGCCCATTACATGTCTCCTCTTTTTCGCACCTCCTATATTTTTTTCGTAGAGGCTTAAACTCCTTCTCCCACATTTTATCCAACCCTCCTAACATTAATTAAAATTGACGATCGTCAATCATTATACCTGCAAGAAAAGGTTAGTATAAAACAATAAAAGATAAGTTTCCTCACCACGAATCCTCACTGATCACTCCAATGGAAATTCACTCGACTCTCCTTTTTTTTTTTTCCACTACAAAATACTCACCGGTCACTCCAAAGAAATAACGCTCGCACTCAAGTGTTTTCACTCGAATTTGATAGTTCTCTCAAAAGATGTGCTCAAGCTTTGTACTTGTATATCAAACTAACAAGATTTAACTCGTGGACACTCGCAACTGCCTCACTTGGACTGCACAAAACAAAGAACACTAGAATAACGCAGATCTTACAACAATACAAAGGATAACACGGATCTGAAAACAGAATCGAAGTTTTAGAAAGATCTTGAATAAAAACGAAAAGATAACACAGATCTGAGAACAGAATGAAATTTTAAACAGATCTGAAAATAGAAACAAAAGGATAACACAGATCTGATAATAGAACGGAATTTGTTTTTTATTTTTAGACAGATCTGAAAATAGCAACGCAATGATAACAGATCTGAGAACAAAACGAAATTTTAAACAGATCTGAAAATAGCAACGATAACTTACTTGAATCAAAGAGAACAAAAAGCTCTGATACCAAATGATGCGAATCCTCATACGAATGAAAGGCAAGCACGAATATAGAAATCGCACCCTCAATTCAATAACAAACAAGGAACGATTATGTTGTCCCGATCTTTTTAAACAAGTAACGATTTTGTGATATTCACCTCTAAGCGATTATAACTTAGCAACAAATATCAACGATAAAACAATTGAATTTCAAACGAACCTTCAAAGAACTTGTTTTGACAATCCGTGCGAAGAACAATCGACAAACGCCACAAAGATGCAATCTTTGATAAGTTTGATTTTGATAAACACAAAGCACAAGCCTTGTAAATTGAGAGAAATCTCCAATAATTTGATATCAATCTTCAATGATTTCGTTCATCCCCCTTACAATACATTATCTAAACAATAAAAATAAGAAAAGTTGTGTGAAAAGGCTTAAATAAGATAACTAGCAACTTTGACACGGAAGTGCGCCAAAAGACCGCGGGTGCGGTGCTTGTTTGACCGCGGGTGCGGTGTAGCTTCGGCAATAGACCGCGGGTGCGCTAATGATTTGACCGCGGGTGCGGTGCAGCTTCGGAAAATTTTCTTAAATTTGATTATCATGGACCGCGGGTGCGGTCCCTGCTTTAGCGCGGGTGCGCTGGACCTTCGGCAATTGCACTTGAATAACATTCCAAAGACTTCTATTGTTGTGTCCATGTTCCCCAAACTCCTTTAAATTAGACACCCCATTTGTAGAACTTTCTTTGTAGCTCATCATGAGTCCTTGAAGTGCTTCTTTAAACTTCTTGCTACATCTTCTCGTTATAGGTCCTTCGGTATATTCTTTGTTGAACTCCACCACTTGCTTGAATATGCTTGATTCATCATCTTTTATCACAATCAAGCTTGAAAGTCCAAGGCAACAACGCATCTTAAATCTTCCCCCAAACATTTGCACACGGTGCCTAGCCAGATTCATATCAAATCATGCAGCATTTAATAATCCCTTTTTGAGAAACTTTAAATATATATCATTTAGCTTCAGAAATCTTTCAAAATTGTAGCTTAAACATATAAACCATGTAATCATGCAGGTACTGTCATAAAAATCATGTAAAACAATTAAAATTACAAACTTAAGGCTTGACGACTGAGCTCTCCGAAACTGGAGGTGGCACAACCCTTTGTATGAACTTTACTCTGATACAAACTGAAACGACTACTACTCATTTTTCTTTAAAATTTACTAAAAATTTTTTTTCTCCCTCGATACTACTCGGCCGAACCACATATATATTAATATAAATATTTACAACATTTAAAAATAGCACAACCAACTATTATTTGAAAATCCAAAAGAACGCATTTAAAACATAAATTCGTAAATATAAACCAACCCTAAGCTAACATTATTTCCAAAATAAACATAACTCTAAAATCCTCTAAAAAACCTCTCAAAAGCATCATAAGTCTTAAAATATTTAAAGTAGCTTAAATCTTAAACATAATTTTTTGCGGAAAACTAGCGACTGTCTTCGAGTTGTGTGCACTTTCAGTCCTGCTAATTCAACCATCAAGTTTGTAAGGCCCTAAAATTTATTGTTAATCACATCAAGAAAATCAATAAATATAAATTAAGGAAACTAGAATATATATATATTTCTATACGTGCATACACATATATAGCATGTTATGTATGGATGAAGTGGATACACATAGCCAAAAACTACAAAATGAATAATAATAATTATTATTATAATAGACGACCCTACAAAACTTAAGGGGACAAATGATATATATAATATTATATTAAGAGGTGAAATAGTGAAAAAAATTTCCCTGTAGATGTAAAAGAAAACAACTTGCCATTTCATCATTGTATGGATAACCTTACCTATACACTAAGGAAGGAAGAAGCCTCTATAAAAAGAAGGGACGAAAGTAGCCTCTATCATAGAACCGAACCCTTCAAATAATAATAATAATAAAATAATAACAAACAAACTGAAACAACTCTCTAGCATTATTGGAAGCTCTCGGAGAAGGTATGAAATATTTCATTACGTGTATTTTATCTACTTTAAAGATATAATATTAATGTATCTAGATATTGCGTGAATGAGCCAAAAGTACAATCTATTAAGTATAATATCTATAAACTTTTTTTTCATGTAGGTTCCTAAAACATAGTATTACTAGTATGGACTAAATATATATATATATATATATATATATATATATATGTGTGTGTGTGTAGGTTTCATGATTTGAAGATTTAAAGAATATTTACTACTAAAATATGGGGTCTTAGTTTTTGTTGATTTCGAATTTGAGGACTAAAGTAACATAAAATGTAGCTTAATGCTTACAAGATCAATTATTAAATGAAGTAATTAAGGAAATATTTTGATTTCTAAACTCTACGTTGCAAATATATTAGTATTGTTTTCATTCCATTAAAGTTTAGAATGTTTGTGGGAACCCGGACGCTAATTAAAGTTCTTAATCGTTCTTAGAATTAATCAATCAATTATAATAAACAGGGTCTAAATTATTTTTTTAAATATAAAGCGGAAACGTTATGTAAATCAATCTGAATTACATATTAAATATAAACATACAAGTCATGTATTGTCTACAATAATTCAACTAGGTTCAACTACATATCAGTGCTGACTCCTAATTTACTTCTGAGCCCGGATCTCCACGCTATCTAGTCCAGCTTCGTTCTCTTTTTGACCCTGATCTTGTCCCACCTGTTGTCATGCACACATACAAACAAGACAACAGCTGGTAACTCCGGTGAGAATTACATTCTCAGTATAAATCATGTATACATGCAATCATATAAACAATATAAATGCATATAACAGATATTCATAACATGTATCAAAATCAGAACATGAATCAAATATTCATCACATGTATTATAATCCTAAACATGAATCAATATCAAGAATAAATTATATTCTAAACAGATACCATCATCAGGAACATAATTCAATATCAAGCAATGAATCACTCTTCGTGATTCTCAGACTCAGACTCGACTCAGTCCTAATTTAGGGATCCCGATCGGAATAAGAACATACA
Source organism: Primulina tabacum (assembly GCF_025594145.1). Lineage (NCBI taxonomy): Eukaryota > Viridiplantae > Streptophyta > Magnoliopsida > Lamiales > Gesneriaceae > Primulina > Primulina tabacum. Next base: position 49,897,105 of record NC_134553.1, on the reverse strand, counting down.
CCCACCTACACTCCCGATCGGGGTGGTGGTATGTTCTTATTCACGGACTTTGGCTCTTTCCATCTCGAACACCAGTAATAGAAGAAACTCCAATTCTATCCACTCCGATATAGCCAAACGTCCGGTGTCCTGACCTAACCGTCACAGACTTTGGCATTTTCACCAATATCCTATCCTGTGACAATGTGCAATGTGCAATGTGCCAGTGACGATTCCATCACTATCCGGCACTACTGTGACAAGATTACTCATTCACAATTAGGCGTATCCGCTTAATGACTCAATACATAAATCAATAAATCAAAGGTATCAACCTCATACAATTGCAAATATCGATGCAATAAAGTAAAGTATGTGATTTTGGGAAACTCAAGTCAATCGGACTCGAGTTGTGCAATCCCACATCAACATAAATTTATACCTTTGTCTTCGCGGTCTGACGAATTCGAAGTCTCGAGGTCAAATCTGTCCATATCAATCTGAAATACAATATCGCAGAGGCACAATCTCAATATGCAACTCAATTCAAAATCTAGTCTGATCAATATTCAATCAACATAATCTGATTAATATCGAATCAAGATACAATCTAATCCATATCGACGATATCACGATATAATCGAAATCACTACTGAATCTGATAAATAACAATTTACTGATGTTTCGACGGTAAAACAATGCAGTCTCGATAACCCCATCAGTCTCAACATCACAGATATAATACCAGAATTCATAATCAATATCGGTACAACTTATAATCATTAACTATACAATCCTGATATCGAATCTCAATCAAATCCACTCCGAAAATCACAGCAATTACATACACAGTCTGTTCTTCGATCTGACTTCAATTATACGATGTCTACTATATCAGAAACACCATATATGATTCATATTCGATTATGACCATATCATAATTTTAAATCATATCTAAACGTAACAAAACTTACGTTCAGTTGTAGCTGTCGTCGCTAGGAACTCGATACTGAAGTCGGATTCAACATCTAACGGACGGATTGAAATAAAAAGGCGTAAGGATATTTCTTCTCAAAGCTTCGCTCCCTTTCTCTGAAATCTGAGGAATGAAATGAAATTCATATATATATATATATTTATATTTATATATCTCGTGCAGGTTCAAGGGGCAAGTGGCTTGTTTTCGTGTTGCATGCCGCGCGCATATGCGCGCCCAAGCCCCGCGCATATGCACCAGGCTTTCTGCCCGGCACTTCTGAATTTATCAACTCGCGCATATGAGCGCACTCGGCTCGCGCATATGCGCGAGACCTACTGTCTCGTGCACACACTCACTCGCGCATATGCGCGACTTCACCCCGCGCATGTGCGCCCAACTCTCTGCCTACCTCGCGCATGTGCGCGGCTCACGTCGCGCATGTGCGCGCAATGTTCTGTTATAGCTCCTTGGCTACTGGACACCTCGCGCATATGCGCGCCCTCACGCCGCGCATATGCGCGGGGTCTTCTGCCCAATTCGAGCATGGCTCGCGCATCACGTCGCGCATGTGCGCGAATGGCACACCCTCACACCTACTTTGCGTGTCTTTTCTCGTCTTTTCTAGTCTAATCCTTTACGTCTATAATCACATCGATTATCCCCAAATCATTTCAGATTAATCTCAGATTATAATATATAAAATCCTGGGCATTACATTTCTCCCCCCCTAAGATTCGATTTCGTCCTCGAAATCACAAGCAATCAACTCAGATAAAGAGAGAAATATATAATAAAGGTTAATCAGAAAACTCATTACAATGAAACAATTCTGAAATCTCAGTCTCATATCAGATTCTGTCTTTCAGATAATCTCTTTGATACCCTGATGATTTTACTGTATGTTCAACAGTTCATTCTGGATTATTTTTCTTTCACGAATCTCTGATTTCACTCTGGAATAATCATTCAAGAAGTATAATCTCATAATACCACTCGAAATAGCTCTAACAGAATTAATCTCACAAGATTGGCTATACAGCATCCGTATATACCCATCAACAGCTCATAATAAATCAACATTAACATCTCCTATCAACTCTGATAATTCCAATCAAGGTTATATTCAATCTTCAACTTCAAATATCAACAGTCATCATCCGACGTTGACATATTCAGTCTATTTATTCTGAGCTGTCTTTATTTTCTTCCGAATCAGTTTCAATTTCTTTTTTTTTTATATCTGTGATCCTATCAAATCCAATCTCAGGTATCATCGAGATATAATCCCCATACTAAGAAAATCTGCAGTTTTCACTGTACCATGCCTCGAATGATGCTATCTCGATACCCATCTGATAACTATCGTTATACGATACTTTACAAGTGACAATAAATCATGTCAACTAGTGCTAACATCCAGCACTATAGTTCCTGGATATTCTTCAGAATCAGGATAGTTCGCTCCGACTATCCGTTGATCTATAAACGATAGGTGAAAGATCTTGTTGTATATTCTGCCAAAAGTACAAAATAATCCGAAAATCGGGGATATGGTAAAATCAACTTTGGCATTCAGTGCAATTTGCCTACTTTTCTGACATACAACTCAGTCGTCTGATCATGTCGGTACATCTTCCTGTACAGAATAACATATACAGATTCGAGCAATCTGTCAATCACAATCATGTCACATCAAAATCTTGGAAATATTGCGATAGTTCCATCACAAAATCCATAGAAATGTACTCCCATTTCTATTCAGGAATCAATAATTTATATAACCAATCTCCTGGTTCCTCTCCTATTGATGGACAATATAGACATTTCAGTAAATTCTGCCACAATTGATCTCATCTGTTTCCCTAACATCAGTCACTTCAAGTCATTATACATTTTTCTATCATCAGAATAAATGTTGAATCAAAGATGGCGTACTTCTGATCATACCTGTCGTTTCCAAATCCAACACATCTGACACCACAATCGGTTATTCATATTCCATACAGTATCACATACCTGATATTCTGATCGATCCTCTACTCTGATCATTGAAATCAAGGTCTAAACATTTTGAACATTCTGATCAAACTTCTGAACTACTTTAATTTTCGAAATCAGCTTTGGTTTGACTCACACTGTATAGAATTTCAACGATATGTAGTCTATATCAAATATTGTGTTAAAAGATAATAAGTCTCAAGAAGATTTACTACAACCATCGTATATAATATCCTGCTAACTTCATACAACCACCAATATCTGACACTGATATCAATCTCAGCCACTGATCACGGCTTCACTGTACTCAGCTCAACAGATATATCGTCTTCAGATGTCACATATCTGAATACAATCTGTCTCAGGCCAGATTCAAAATTCAACAGTTCTTATCTACCATAATCTCAGTTTCTAAGAATATTCAATACAAAATATTCGATTCAATCGGTCATATGCTGCGAGTAATCAAAATATCATGAATATACCGAGCATTACAATCATCAGAATACCTCTGAACACAGGATTCATCCGCCCATAACTGAACTGATAAACAGAACTGAAGTATTTCACAGAGGAACACACAATCAGATATAACTCTACTCTCAAGCAGTAATCCTTCTATCTGATACTTCAATTCTTCCGATACAATCAACATCATTCTGTATGGAATTCTACCAATAAGAACAGTATCTGGTATCAAATCAAGACTGAAATCACTCTCCCTGTTATAAGACATACCTGGAATCTCAGCTAGAAAGACTTTAGCAATTCTCCTGGTACTGGCAAATCAATCCATGATACGCTTAGTTTCAGTAATCCACTGAATACATAAGGAATTACTCCATTCCTTTCGGTAATCATCGAATCATAGAGAATACGGGTATCAAAGGAATCCTAAATCCAGAATCCTTACCGTATAATGTTCATCCTTTGGCCATGTCAGGTTCGAATCTTACCATCTCCTGACAAGAATCTACAATAGTTCTGTACTTGTCAACACATCAATATCAATAATGCAGTCAAAATCAGACAACACAAGTACAACACAATATAACTCAATCTCATTCTCACTTCACTGCATTATACGATATTTACAGAATTCACTGATATCAATCTTTCCCTCAAAAGGTAAAGAAATCAATACTACAGTATATACAGATCCAACCGAATAAAGCATATATCAATGCAATTCATACAGAATCAGGTATAAGATGTACGAGAATCTCCCAATACATATGGAACAAAATCATAAAAGAACAGATACCTGTCACTACATCATCAAGTGCATCCTGGATCTGTTCCTCGGTCACTACCACTTGAGGTGCAAAACATTCTGAGGTGCAATCCTGGGCATTACATTCTCAGCCTGGGCATTAAATTCTCAGCACGTGAGGTGCAAAACGTAGCAAGGTAGAAAATTGAGCAACATATTCTTCAATGCTTAGCTGACCCTGTTTCAAGTTTTCAAACTCTGCCCTCTTATCTTCACGGTACGAACTTGGGAAAAAACCTTTTACCGAACTCAATTTGAAGATCTTCCACGTAATCACCGTACCATACTGTTCCAAGACTCCTTTGGTTGCAATCCACCAACTCCTTGCGACTTCCTGTAACTGATTCCAATCAATTTAACTCTACGTTCATCTGGGTATTCAAGTGAATCAAATAGTATCTCTATATCATCCAGCCAATTCTCACAATCAACAGTCGTCTCAGTACCCCTCAGAATTGGCGGTGTCAATGACTGAAACCTCTTCAACTGTATTTCCATCGGAGTTTCTGACACATCCATCTGATCAATCAAGATACTTCCCTGGTTCTGGGATTCTTCGAGGAGCTAATCTGATTATCATAAGGGTTAGTAACCAGATACCACAATTTGTTTCAAGTTTTCAGCCCTCCTCTGATCATCTTACAGCTGATCAGGGAAATCGGTTCTGATTCAACCTCAATAATGTATATTACTATATCAAATCAGATAATTAATTAACATGTATCAACAAAGCAGTAAATCATGCTAGCAATCTCATGCAAGGAAAGAAAATTCATTCTACCCCGCTCACTAGCCTCTATCTTAGTCTCAAAAATCTACAGTTCTAGAACTACTGTTCTGGAACCAATGCTCTGATACCACCTATTGTGGGGACCCGGACGCTAATTAAAGTCTTAATCGTTCTTAGAATTAATCAATCAATTATAATAAACAGGGTCTAATTTTTTTTTAAATATAAAGCAGAAACGTATGTAAATCAATTGAATTACTATTAAATATAAACATACAAGTCCTGTATGTCTACAATAATTCAACTAGGTTCAACTACATATCAGTGCTGACTCCTAATTTACTTCTGAGCCGGATCTCCACTATCTAGTCCAGCTCGTTCTCTTTTTAACCCTGATCCTGTCCCACTGTTGTCATGCACACATACAAACAAGACAACAGCCGGATAACTCCAGTAAGAATTACATTCTCAGTATAAATCATGTATCCATGCAATCATATAAAAAATATAAAACATAATAACAGATATTCTAACAGTATCAAAATCAGAAGCATGAATCAAATATTCATCACATGTATTATAATCCTAAACATGAATCAATATCAAGAATAAATATTCTAAACAGATACCATCATCAGGAACATAATTCAATATCAAGCAATGAATCACTCTCCGTGATTCTCAGACTCAGACTCGACTCAGTCCTAATCTAGGGATCCCGATCGGAATAAGAACATACACCTACCTACACTCTCGATCGGGGTGGTGGTATGTTCTATTCACTGACTTTGACTCTTTCCATATCGAACACCAGTAATAGAGAAAATCCAATTCATCCACTCCGATATAGCCAAACGTCCAGTGTCCTGAACTAACCGTCACAGACTTTGGCATTTTCACGAATATCCTATCCTGTGACAATGTGCAATGTTCCAGTAAAGATTTCATCACTATCCGGCACTACTGTGACAAGATTACTCATTCACAATTAGGCGTATCGGCTAATGACTCAATACAAATCAATAATCAAAGGTATCAACCTCACACAATTGCAATATCGATGCAACAAGTAAAGTGTGTGATTTTGGGAAACTCAAGTCAATCGGACTCGAGTTGTGCAATCCCACAACAAAATTTATATCTTGTCTTCACGGTCTGACGAAGTCGAAGTCTCGAAGTCAAATATGTCCATATCAATCTGAAATACAAATCGAATAGGCACAATCTCAATATGCAACTCAATTCAAAATCTAGTCTGATCAATATTCAATCAACATAATCTAATCAATATCGAATCAAGATACAATCTAATCCATATCGACGTATCACGATATAATCGAAATCACTACTGAATCTGACAATAACAATTTACTTATGTTCGACGGTATAACAATGCAGTCTCGATAACCCCATCAGTCTCAAATCAAAGATATAATACTAGAATTCATAATCAATATCGGTACAATTATAATCATTAACAATACAATCCTGAATCGAATCTCAATCAAATCCACTCCGAAAATCACAAAAATTACATACACAGTCTGTTCTTCGATCTGACTTCAATTATATGATGTCTACTATATCAAAAACACATATATGATTCATATTCGATTCTGACATATCATAATTTCAAATCATATATAAATGTAACAAAACTTCGTCCAGTTGTAGCTGTCGTCGCTAGGAACTCGATACTAAAGTCGGATTCAACATCTAACGGACGGATTGAATAAAAAGGTGTAAGGATATTTCTCTCAAAACTTCGCTCCCTTTCTCTGAAATCTAAGGAATGAAATGAAATTCAGATTATATAATATATATATATATATCGTGCAGGTTCAAGGGGCAAGTGGCTTGTTTTCGTGTTGCATGCCGCGCGCATATGCGCGCCCAAGCCCCGCGCATATGGCCTGGCTTTCTGCCGACACTTCTGAATTTATCAACTCGCGCATATGCGCGCACTCGGCTGCGCATATGCGCGAGACTACTGTCTCGTGCACACGTCACTTGCGCATACGCGCGACTTCACCCGCGATGTGCGCCCAACTCTCTGCCTACCTCGCGCATGTGCGCGGCTCCGTCAGCATGTGCGCGCAATGTTCTGTTATAGCTCCTTGGCTACTGGACACCTCGCGCATATGCGCACCCTTACGCCGCGCATATGGCGGGGTCTTCTGCCCAATTCGCGCATCACGTCTCGCATGTGCGC
>NC_134553.1:49807903-49889834 GCF_025594145.1 Primulina tabacum | reverse complement strand
TAAGGATTCTAGATTTAGAATTCCTTGGATATGAACGATGTTGATGACTCGATTATTACGGAAAGGAACGGAGAGATTCCTTATGTTTTCAGTTGATTTACCGAAATCGAGCCTATCATTGGCGGATTTTCCAGTGGTATATGAATTTGCTAATATTTTCTCAGATGGGATTTCAGAATTGCTTGCAGTTAGAAAGATAGATTCCAGCATTGAATGCGTACCAGGTATAGTTCTTATTTTTGAAATACTGGACAGATAGTACTGATTGAATTGAAAGACTTGAAAGACCAGTTAGAAGACTTCTAGCCGAGAGTTACATCTGATTGAGTGTTTCTATTTGGGATGCCCCAGCTATGTTTGTGGGTTGATGAACCCTGTGTTCAGAAGTATTCTGATGATTATATGCTCGTTTTTCTATGATTATTTCATCTATGATATCCTGAGATATATCTATGATATCCTGAGATATTTGACGCATGTGACTGATCAGATTGAACATTTGAAAATTGTATTGAATATTCGGAGAGTTGAAATGTTGTATACAGAAATTGTTGAGTTGTGAATCTTGGCCGAGACAGATTGTATTCGGAACATGTAAGATCCGAAGATAGTATATCGGTTGATCTTAGCACAGTTGAAGTCGTGATCAGTTGGCTGAGACCGATAGCATTGTCAGAAATTACAGTTTTAAGAGTTTAGCAGATCAGTATCGATGAGTGATATTTCGAATCTGATTGAATATTGCTGTTGTTCGGAATCCGTGTTTGAAACAGATAGTAGACAGTGGAGAATTTATATTGTACAGTCCGAACCAGAGCTGATTTTGAGAATTCAAGCAGTTCAGAACGTTGATCAGAATGTGCAGAACTCAATATCGACAGTCAGAGCAGGGCATCGATCAGAGTAACAGGTTTGTGACAGTGTGTTATATGTTAATAATCGTTTTGTGTGCCGAATATTTCAGATTTGAAACGACAGAGGTTGTCAGAAGCACATAGCAGTCGATTCAGCGTTCATCCTGATGGCAGAAAATGTACAATGATATGAAAAGACAGTTTTTGAGAAAAACAGATAAAATCAGATATTGCAGAGTTTGTATTAAAATGTCTGAATTGTCAACAGATAAAGACAGAAAGAAAGAAATCAGGAAATTGGTTATATAGCTTATCGATTCCTGAATAGAAATGGGATTACATTTCCAGGGATATCGTGATGAAGCTACTGCATTCCTCCCGAAATGGAGCATTGATTGAGTTAGGAGTGCCAGACCGACCAAGTCTGCAGATTCTAGTTTGTACATGAAGACATACAGATATGACTAGATTACTGCGATTTCGGCCAAAGAAATGATCTGATTGCACGAAGTGCCGAAAGTTAATTATATCAGACCGTGATTTCGGTTGACTTTGCACGTTTGGCAAATGTACAGCAAGAGTTGGGTACGAAGTTATATCTGAGTACCATGTATCATCCACAGACTGAAAAATAGTCGGAGCGGACTATTCGGACACTGGAAGATATGCTTAGAGCGGTAATGCTTGATTTAGCACTAGTTGACAGGATTCATTGTCCCCCCGTGAGTTTCGTACAACAGTAGCTATCAAAGGAGTATTAAGATGACATCTATCGAAGCGTTGTACGGTAAGAAATGCAGATTCTCTCTATATTGGGATGATATCTCTGAGATTCCTGAGATTGGACCTGATATGATCAGAGGTATGACAGAAAAAGTGAAGCTGATTCAGAAGAAAATGAAGGCAACTCAAGACAGACAAACCAAATATGCCAATGTTTGACGTAGACCGTTGGTATTTGAGGCAGGAGACCGAATATTTTTTAATATTTCACCTTGCAAAGGAATTGTCAGATTTGACAAGGAAAAGGAAGTTGTCTCCACGTTATGTTGAGACGTATGAGATTTTCGAGAAGATAGGAGATCGTATCTATCGATTCGTATTACCGCCTTCTTTATCAGAGATATCTGATATTTTCATGTATTGTTATTGAGGAAATATCTGTTTAATGCCTCACATGTTATTCAACCAGATGAGGCCGAACGGGATGAAACTCTGAGCTATTTTGAAAAATCGATTCAGATTTTCGATCGTAAAGAAAAGCAACTCTGAACGAAGATTATTCCGTTTGTGAAAATTCAAGGGAATTGCTATCGCATCGAAGAAGTTATCTGGGAGACTGAGTCAGACATGAGACAGAGATTCCCAGAATTATTTTATTGATGTGAGTATTCTTATTTTGCTTCTATTCTCCATTCCTGATTGTATCTGGTGGATATTTGATTTGATATCTGATTGAGTTGCATGTGATTTCTGGGACGAAATCGTATCTTAGAGAGGGAGAAATGTAATGCCCGAGATTTTTATCCTGTTAATCTGAAATGATTTAGTGATAATTGAGGGGATTAATCGGGACACGATTGGATTCAACATGAAAAGATGTATGTGCGAGGACAGAAGGTCTCGCGTATATGCGCGACGCTATGCGTGCATATGCGCGAGATGGGCAGGGGGCCTCGCGCATATGCGCGGAGAGTGTGCGCGCATATGCACGAGCTTGTCCAAGGAAAATTGCGAAGTCAAAAGAACCTCACGCATATGCGCGGAGAAGGGGCGCGCATATGCGCGAGTTGCCGAGAAGGAAAGCTGCCGAGACCAGTAGGTCTCGCGCATATGCACCGGTTGAGGTCGCGCATATGCGCGAGACGTGTTGTACCTAAAATGAGCCACTTGCCCCTTTTCCTGCATAGTATATATATATATAAGTGTAACAATTCCTAAAGATAAAGAATAAGGAAAGAAACGAGGAAGCCGAAGGAAACTTTAAGTTCGTAATATAGATTTGTGATTTGCGAGCAATCCGTCCGTCCGATTTTCAATCCGACTTCTGTACCGTGTTTCTATCGACGAGAGATGCAACTAGACGTAAGTTTTACTACGTATTGATATGATTTCGAATTATGATACTGCTAGAATCGGATATGATTCATATATGTTGTTCTTACGATATTAGACATCGTATGATTGAAACCAGATCGAAGAACAGATACCGTATGAAATTGTTATGAATTTTCAGAGTTGATTTGATTGTGATTAGATCGAATTGATATCAGAATTGTGTTGTTATCGATTATGAGGTGTTGAGATTGATATCTGATTGATACTGTATTGCTGGGTATATTGATATTATTCAGATTTGAGATTATGATATGTTATTGTTGAGATTATGGGTTGTACTGATATTGATTATGAGCTGTGTTATTATATCTGTGATGTTGTAATTGACGGGGTACTGAGATTGTATTGTTATACCGTCGAAACACCAGTGGATTGATATTAATCAGATTCGCTATTGATTGAGATTGTATCTTTGTATAGTTGACATTGATCAGATTATGCCTAGATTTGAGTATTGATCAGAACAAGTCTTGAATTGAGTTGTACATTGATACAGTATATTCGATATTGTCATTACCAGATTGAATATGGACAGAGCTGAATTCGAGACCTCGACTTCATTAGACCGAGAAGAGAAATGTATAAATTAATGTTGATTCGGGATTGCATAACTCGAGTTTGATTTGACTTGAGTTTCTCAAAATCACATACTTTATCTTATAGCATTGATATTTGCAATTGATAAGTTTGATATGTCTAGGCTATGGATGTATAGTTTAGTATGTGTTGTAATGAGTCAGTGGCAGGACATGCCAGGGCGGATAGGCCTAGTCTTTGGCAGGATATGCCAAGACACCGGACGTTTGGTCATATTGATAGTGCATAGGAGTGGAGCAACTTCTATAGCGAGATTCAATATGGACAGGACCAAAGTCCGTAATAAGAACGTACCGCCACCACGATCGGGAGAGTAGGTGGGAGATTGTTGCGTTCTTATTCAGATCGGGATCCCTAGATTAGGAATGAGTCGAGTCAGAGTCTCAGAGTCACAGAGCGTGATTTCCCGCTTGATATTGATTCATGTTTTCTGATTTTGATACATGTTCAGAGTGTGATTTACAGTTTGATCTGACTGTGATACATGTTATAGATATCTGCTTCATACTTTTATATATGTTTATATGAAATACATGTATACATGGTTTATACTGGGAATATAATTCTCACCGGAGTTATCCGGCTGTTGTCTTGTTTGTATGTATGCTTGACAACAGGTGGGACAGCACCAGGGTCAAGACGAGGACGAGAGAGGACTAGTTTAACGTGGAGATTCGGGCCCAGAATTAGATCTGTTTCATTACCGGACATGTAGTGAATGAACTGTAGTCGTTACGATTTACTTTTGTACAGGACTTGTACTTAGATCTGGATACTGATCTTGAAAATGAAATAAGATTAATTTCATATGTTTCCGCTTTTGTATTTAAAAAAAAAAATATTAGACACTGTTTATTTAATTGTTTTAATTATTCCCAAAGATGATTAAGAACTGAATTAGCGTCCGGGTCCCCACAGATATGGTTGTCACTCAGTAAGCAGGGGCGGGAATAAACTTTTCGAAATCGTTTCAACAGAAACAGTAATACAATAATATACAGAAAACTCGTATTTTCAGAACAGAAATCAGAATTCAGAAATCATAGGTTTCAGAACAGAAATCAGAATTAGTAAGCACTGAGCACGTTAGTGAATTTCATGGCTAAACTGATATCAGTCCCCTATATGTTCTCTCTTCTAAGGGGTAAGGCTAGAATCAGAATCAGAATTCAGAAATGTTCAGAATATATATTCCTACCATTAGTTCACTAGGGAGTTTCAGTGCTTCAAAATAATATATCAAAAATTAAACATACAGAAACTGTGCTTTAAAACAGAATTATCAAACGGATTTCAAGATACTTATATATAAGCCCACTTACTGTAATTTGCTAGAGTTTCGGTTGAAGTCTACTGGAAATCTGGTTGCTCTCGCTATTGGATTTTTACAGCTCGAACAAGGCACTCTCATAGCTCGAAAATTTAAATAATAATCTCAAGATTTGTGTAACACCAATTCAGAGACTTGAGGGTGTTATTTATAGGCCAAAATCTGACTGTTAGACTCCCTATTAATGGCCATAATCTGCATTTAATAGCCTTTATTCCATTTTAAATGCTTCAGTTGCAAGTCATGAGTTGAATTAGTAACTGTCTGCTATCTCGTTCTTCTGCTGCTGGATTCTATCTATTAGAATTCTATCTGCTGGAAAATATCAACTTCTGAAATATTAGCTGATGCTGGAATTGTTTAGCTTCTGCTGGAATTTTCCTTTGCTACTGAATATTGCTAGCTGCTGGAAATATTAACTTCTGCTGGAGTTTTGCATTGCTGCTGAAATGCTGAAAATTCGGGTTCTCACGTCCCTCCCTCCTTATGAGAAGTTTCGTCCTCGAAACTTGGCTATACATGATCCTCAAAGAGATAAGGGTATTGCCCTCGCATCTTTTCTTTCAACTCCCAAGCAGCTTCTCTTTCGGTGTGGTTGAACCATTGTACTTTGACATATGGAATAGTTCGTCTCCTCAGTACTTGGTCTTTGTTATCCACAATTCGAATTGGAATCTCTTCATATTTTAACCCTTCATTTAAATTTCCCTCAACCAACAGTGGTCCAGCTTCAAGAATATGACTAGGATCGGAAATATATCTCCTCAGCTGCGAAACGTGGAATACATTGTGAATTTTTGACATGTCGAGTGGAAGTGCTAATCTATAAGCAAGTGTTTCCACTTTCTCAAGAATTTCAAAGGGTCCGACGTATCTAGGATTCAATTTCCCAGCCTTATTGAATCGGATTATACCTCTCATGGGTGACACTTCCACATATGCCTTTTCTCCAACTTCAAATTCCAAGGGTCGTCTTTCCTGATCAGCCTAGCTTTTCTGTCGATCTTGTGCAGCTTTTAATCTCTCCTTGATCAAAGCGACTTTATCCACAGTTTCTTGGATCATTTCGGGTCCAACAATGGCATTTTCTCCTACCTCATCCCAATACAGTGGTGATCGACACTTTCATCCATACAGAGCTTCGTATGGTGCCATTTCAATATTGCTGTGGTAACTATTATTGTACGCGAACTCAATTAAGGGCAGATGTTTGCTCCAATTACCACTGAAGTCTAGAGCACATGATCTTAGCATATCTTCTAGAGTTTGAATTGTCCTCTCTGTTTGGCCATCGGTCTGAGGATGATAGGCCGTGCTAAGATTAATTTTGGTCCCCATAGCTTGTTGAAAGCTCTTCCAAAAACGGGATGTAAACCTCGGATCTCTGTCTGATAGTATGCTAGCTCGAACTCCGTGTAGTCGTACGATCTCATTCATGTACAGTGTGGCTAGCTTGTCCAAATTATAGTTCATGCGGACATGTAAGAAATGCGCAGATTTCGTGAGTCTATCTACGATTACCCAGATGCCGTCATGACTTTGTCTAGACATTGGTAGCCCGACAACAAAATCCATAGAGATATGTTCCCATTTCCATTCTAGAATTTCTAGAAGTTGCAGAAGTCCTCCAGGTCTTTGGTGCTCTGCCTTGACTTGCTGGCACACGTGACACTTGGAAACAAACATTGCCACGTCTTTCTTCATTCCACTCCACCAAAAATTTTTCTTCAAATCCCTGTACATCTTGGTACTGCCAAGATGGACTGAAAATTTTGACTTATGTGCCTCAGACATTACTTCTTGTCGAAGGTTATCGATGTTTAGTACGCACAATCGTCCTTTCATCCACAAGATTCCTTTGTTATCCGTCTCGAAATCTGGTGATTTCCCTTCTTTAACTTGCTCTTTTTAGTTTCATCAAAGCGTAATCTCTATCTTGACTTATCTTGATTGTCTCTCGAAGACATGGTTGTGTTGAAAGTGATGTCAGGATCACCTTACTCATATTCTTTCGACTTAAAGAATCTGCTACCTTGTTGGCTTTGCCTGGATGGTAGCTTATCGTCAAGTCGTAATCCTTCATGAGTTTAATCCAGCGTTTTTGTCTCATATTTAGTTCTTTTTGAGTGAACAAATACTTGAGACTTTGATGATCGGTGAAAATCTCGCACTTAGCTCCATAAAGATAATGTCTCTAAATTTTTAGTGCGAATACCACTGCAACTAGTTCGAGGTCGTGCGTTGGGTAATTTTGTTCATACGGCTTCAACTGCCTTGATGCGTATGCAATCACCCTTCCCTCTTGCATGAGTACACATCCTAAATCTCTTTTAGATGCATCACTGTAGATGGAGAAGTCTTTACCTTCAGTTGGCAATACCAACACCGGAGTGTAGGTAAGCTTCTTCTTCAAAGTCTCAAAGCTTTGCTCACATTTTTCACTCCATTGAAACTTAGAGTTCTTTTGTGTGAGCTTGGTGAGGGGTATGGCTATTGTAGAGAATCCTTCAACAAATTTTCGATAATAGCCTGCTAGTCCCAAGAAGCTTCGAATTTTTGTCACCGTCTTTGGTCTAGGCCAATCTGATATTGCCTCTACTTTCTTAGGGTCCACAGATACTCCTGCTGCTGATATTATGTGTCCCAAGAATGCGACGCTCTCTAGCCAAAATTCGCATTTCTTGAACTTGGCGTACAGTTCTTTTTCTCTCAGCTTCTGGAGGGTGAGACGAAGATGTTCTTTGTGGTATTCTTCACTTGACGAATACACTAGAATGTCGTCGATGAATACCACAACAAAATTGTCAAGAAACGGTTTAAACACTCTATTCATGAGACCCATGAATACTGCTGGAGCGTTGGTTAACCCGAATGGCATTACCATGAACTCATAGTGTCCATATCTTGTTCTGAAGGCTGTCTTCGAAATATCGTCTGTTTTGACCTTCAGTTGATGGTAGCCTGACCTTAAGTCATGCTTGGAAAAGACCGTAGCTCCCTTGAGTTGGTCAAACAAGTCATCTATCCTTGGAAGTGGGTATTTATTCTTGATTGTGATCTTATTCAGTTCTCTGTAATCAATACACATCCTCATGCTTCCGTCCTTCTTCTTTACAAATAGGACAGAAGCTCCCCACGGAGATGCGCTTGGTCGGATTTGCTTCTTATCCAACAATTCTTGAAGTTGCTCTTTGAGTTCTTTCAACTCTGCCGGAGCCATTCGGTATGGTGCTTTTGAGAATGGTGTAGTATTGTGCACTAAATTAATCTCAAATTCCACTTTGCGGTCGGGAAGTTCGCCAGGGAGTTCTTCAGGAAATTTATCCTGAAACTCTTGTACTACCGGAATCTCTTCTAGCGTAAGTGTGGTTTCTTTCTTTACCTCGCTTAACATAGCTAGGTAAACTTCTTCTCCACTTTTCATGGCTTTCCAAGTTTGAGAAGCAGAAAGAAAAGTCTTTTGTTCTTTTGTCTTACCATGAAATAAAATTTTCTCTTGGTATGGAGCTTGGATGGTTACCGTCTTTCCATGACAGTCTACTAAAGCATGATTCTTGGCTAACCAATCCATTCCAAGAATTACGTCGAATTCCACCATGTTTAGTTGAATCAGGTTTGCCTTGAAATTTTGATTATCTATGAGAACATCAATATCCCGATATAGAGTGCGAGTTTCTAAAATTCGGTTTGCAGGAGTTGCTACTCTATATAGTTCTTCTAAGTTATCAAGCTTAGCTCCCAACTTCTTGGCAAATCTCTTAGAAATGAATGAATGTGTAGCACCACAATCAAATAACACATACGCATGCATATCATTGATTATAATGGTACCTGCTATGACATCATTTGAGTTGTCAGCCTCTTCTTGAGTAAGAGCATAAACTCGAGCATTTGTCTTGTTTTCCTTAGGCTTGTTTGGAGTTGTTCCTCATGCTGGACCATTCCTTGGATCTGGAAGATGGCATTGAGCAATGCAATGGTCCATCTTTCCGCAATGGAAACAAGTTCAAAAATTCCTACGACATTCACCAGTGTGAGCGAATCCACAAGTTTGGCACTTGACTCCCTCTTTGCTTGATTGAAAAGACGTGGTTCCTTTAGCTGGAACACTGGTGAATTGATTGCTTGAAAACCTAGGCCTCTTGAATTGCTGGCCCGATTGGTACTGGCTTGACTGAGGACGTTTGAGTTTGTTATCGCCTTCACGTCTCTTGATGTCATTCTCAGCCCTGATGGCGGCTCCCATCAATTCATCAAAACTATTGGGCTCGATAACGGCAAGGGCAGATTGAATACGGCTGTTCAATCCCTTCTTGAAGCGATGCATCTTCAAGACCTCGTCTCCCATGATGGTTGGAGAGTAAGTTCCCAATGAGTGGAACTTGGATGAATACTCCACCACTGACATGTTTGGTTCTTGAACCAAGCTTTCAAATTCTGACAGCTTCTGTACTCGAACTGCTGTCGGGAAGTACTGCTTCAGAAATGCCTCTCGGAACCTTTGCCAAGTGATAGGTCCCTCCCTTACCATAGCTGGTGAGACTCCTTCCCACCATTTGGCTGCATTATCCACAAGAAAAGGTGTAATCACATCTACCTTGATCCCTTGTGGAACCTCAAGTAGTCGGAGATGATTCTCCACCCCTTTCATCCAGATTTGTCCGACCTCAGGATCGGATCTTCCATCGAAGTTTGGGACTCTTGCTCTTCGGAGAGCCTCATAGTGCTGTTTCGTCCCATTCTGAGTTGGAGGTGGTGGCGGTGGCTGATTAGCATTAGGGTTCACTAACCCTTGTAGCGTGGTTGCCACAATCGTGGCTATAGCCATCAAGTCCACCTGACTGAGGCCAACTGCTGGTGGTGGTTGTGGTGGTTGTTTTGCATCTTCATCATTGCGGTTATTGTTGCGGTTATTGTAACAAGGATTGCGATTGTTTCTAACTGGTCGTCCGTCCATTTCCTACAATTATGAAAGTTCTAAGGTTGATGGCAGAATAGAGACTAAACAAAGGAAGCAAAAGGATTGAGTAATTGATCCAAAAATTAAATATGAAACCAATGGATAGAAATAATTTTTATTGATTTCCCAAGAAAGTGCAATTACAAATAACCTTTGAAAATGCTAACAAAATGCAAATAGAACAAGTGGTATTACCAAAAGCTATTACTGAATGTCTAATCTATCACTTCTCCTAATCCCAAATCAATAGGATCCTCTTCGACTTCTTCATCTTCTTTGGGATCCTCCTCAGGTTCGTCTTCATGGTTGGCTATTACTGCTTCTAGATGTTCAATATGACCATGCAAAACTGCATTCAGGTCGCTAAGAACTTCAACAGTGTGCTGCAGCTCTTGAATCTGAGCATCAGTATGTTCTCTATACTGATTATGCTGGTGTACGAGTTGGTGATTTTGATCCTTAAGTATTTCGATCTTCTCAACTAATGTATCACGTAACTCGATGAACTCTGCCACAGTCTCTTGGGAGGTTTCAAACTCTTCTTGAGTTCTCCTATTTCTCTCTTCTGCCTCATGCAGATAATGAGCATAACGTTGAACATCACCTCTCAAGTGTTCTGCTCGACGTTCTAATTCATCTTTGTCCAGCTCTAGGTAGTAGTTATGTTCCTTGAGTTTCTCTAGCTTCCTCTCTAAGATCTTAATATAATTACTCTGGTCAACCATACCCTACATCCAAAACATGGAAGAGAATGTTCAGAAATGATCTCAAAAATGCAGGTTAAGTTATAGACGAATACTGGGATGAACAAAATCAGTACTGTCTATGCATTTAATCGAAGAAATAGCTCAAAATTTTTCATTCTTGGAATAGCGTGAAAAATTTACTAAAAATCCTTCACATCAAGAACATGAATTGTACCAAGTTTTGTGCAAAAATGCTAAGCCGTTTGGAAATGAAAATTTTTCAAAGTTTCGAAAAGTTGGAAAATTTTACGAAAATGATGATATCCCTATCTAAATGAAGGATTTTGGGGTTCGTCAGCAGTGCTAGAACGAAATTTTGGTTCTAGGTTAGGTTCTCCTCTTCTAAGCTTTCCAACGCATACTTTTAATAGTAAAAATTCCTTTTGGATCAAAAGTTATGGCCGTTTGAAGTTTGCGCGAAAGACACCTCAACTTCCATGTCATTTGCAAGGTCTACTGCATGTGCTTGCTGGAATTTGCGGTCTACTGCAATTCTGATGCTTCTGCAATCAGTCTGCTGCTTTTCCAGCACTGTCTGCTGCTTTCCAGCACTGTTAGTACCAGTATGCTGCATTCCGAGTCTACTGACCCAGTCTTCTGCATTCAGATCTACTGGTTTCCATCTACTGGTTCTGGTTTAAGACTACTGGTCTGATACTACTATTTTTCGGTCTACTGGTTATGGTCTAATGGTTTTTTTTTCTACTCATTTCAGTAGTCTATTACAGTAGCTAATTTGCAGTAGTTTAACTCAGTAACTTTCAGGACTTATTTTCAGAAGTCTATCAGAACTTATTATTTCTAGTTCCTCCTCCCCAGATTATGAAACCTGGTTTTCTCTGATACCACTTCAATGTCACGCCCCGGGACGGGGGTTGGTTGACACCGGCGTTGCTCTCAAATTAACATTCGACATCAACAAGCTCAGAAGTACAGAATTCAAATGAGTCTTTTTATTCATAATTACTGAATAATTCAATGTCTGATACAGCGGAAATGCCAAATGTTTTACAGCAGAAATGTAAAACCAAATATAACAACGTCTTAAAAAATGCAGCGGAATAAACATAAACTAGAACTGATAAACAACGGTTTCTTCACTAGCCCCAGAATTGAATTTGCTCTTCTTCTTCTAACTTTTCTTCCTCGTTCTTATCTGAGATGGGTTTGGTGGGTGATATGGTTGTCACTCGGTAAGCAGGGGCGAGAATAACTCCCAGTTTTCGAAATAATTTCAACAGAAACAGTAATACAATAATATACAGAAAACTCGTATTTTTAGAACAGAAATCAGAATTCAGAAATCACAGGTTTCAGAACAGAAATCAGAATTAGTAAGCACTGAGCACGTTAGTGAATTTCATGGCTAAAATGATATCAGTCCCCTATATGTTATCTCCTCTAAGGGGTGAGGCCAGATTCAGAATCAAAATTCAGAAACGTTCAGAATATATATTCCTACCATTAGTTCACTAGGGAGTTTCAGTGCTTCAAAATAATATATCAGAAATTAAACATACAGAAACTGTGCTTTAAACAAAATTATCAAACGGATTTCAAGATACTTATATATAAGCCCACTTATTGTAATTTTCTAGAGTTTCGGTTGAAGTCTACTGGAAATCTGGTTGCTCTCGCTACTGGATTTTTACAGCTCGAACAAGGCACTCTCTTAGCTCGAAAATTTAAGTAATAATCTCAAGATTTGTGTAACACCAATTCAGAGACTTGAGGGTGTTATTTATAGGCCAAAATCTGACTGTTAGACTCCCTATTAATGGCCATAATCTGCATTTAACAGCCTTTATTCCATTTTAAATGCTTCAGTTACATGTCATGAGTTGAATTAGTAACTGTCTGCTGCTGGATTCTATCTGCTGGAAAATATCAACTTCTGAAATATTAGCTGATGCTGGAATTGTTTAGCTTCTGCTGAAATTTTCCTTCGCTACTGAATATTGCTAGCTGCTGGAAATATTAACTTCTGCTAGAGTTTTGCATTGCTGCTGAAATGCTGGAAATTCGGGTTCTCACACGAAACGTTATCGAGACATGTATTAGCATGTTTTATATTAACAAATGTTTTATAAAATTTACTTGTATAAATTCATGAAGTAAAATCTGCTTTCTTTTGCAGATGGTAGGTGTGATGGTAGAAATTGTTAGAGTTGGTGCCCGTCGAGCCAAATGTTGGCCGATGGTTCATGTTGAAACTCTATGTATAAACAATATTTATTTTAATAATATTTGAAATTATTGTTTTGGCACATCTTTATCTGTATACCCATGTTAGTTGCATAGATAAAGTCCTTGAATATACAAATAGTAGAAAAAATATGAGATGCTCATATGATGAGTATCATGAAACTCATATTTGGAATACTGTATATTCTAAACGATCCTAGTCAATTCAGCCGCCGCTAAGAAGGATATAGGCCGCTCGAGTTCGAGACTAGTATATGCGATGTGAGTACCATGTTTCATTGGTAGGGGACATTGTGATGTTCGAACATGAAGATAGGTGCTCCTTGTAGAGTGCACTGAAAAACCCTCCATAAAGGACTTTCCAAGTGGTTCTCACTTATCGAGTGGAAACGTCCTAGTTTATGGTTGTACACCATTAGTTTTATGACCCACGACAACATTGAGACTCTCTATGCTAGCATTGCACTTTGACTAGTTTACCGACTCATATGGGGTCATCAGGTGGCAAGGTTGGGTGTTTTGTCGAAACATATAGGAGTCGATGCATTGTAGTCGGGGATTCACCGCTTACCTTCGGGTATGGATATCCTATGTATATGTAGTTTGAAATCTCTGATCAGAGTATGGTGGTAATTAAGAAAGGGGTTTCTTATATTACACCATCGATGCAACTACGACATGACACATAGTATCGATTCTTTGACAGCTCTCGATATACCAATAGTTGTCGAATCGGTCAGGATATATGAGATGAAGTGACCGTACTGTACGCTAACCATAATTGAATGGTTCTTGCAGGCACTATCATTTGATACCTAGGGAATCATGTAAGCAATGATGCTAGGCGTTTAACATG
Source organism: Primulina tabacum (assembly GCF_025594145.1). Taxonomy (NCBI): domain Eukaryota; kingdom Viridiplantae; phylum Streptophyta; class Magnoliopsida; order Lamiales; family Gesneriaceae; genus Primulina; species Primulina tabacum. Next base: position 49,876,168 of record NC_134553.1, on the reverse strand, counting down.
ATTGGTTGGGTACTATCATACTTGAGTTCTGACGTTCTTATTATCAAGGAGTTGATAATGAAGAATGGAGCAATTGGGGTATGTCATATAAGGACATGTTTAGTCCCGAATCACATTGAGATGTGAACCCACAGCTAGTTGTGTCAATGAACCATTGAGGATCACACAAGTGCTAACTTTCAAGATTCCCTTGAGAAGTAAAAAAAGTTCAATTTGTTGAACGACTTATAAAGGAGTTTATAAGCGCAAGAAAAAATAGAAGTATGACTTCTATAAAGAATTATGGGGATTTTAACTTTTAATTTATGGAAGTGTTCCTAAATTAAAAGTTGACTCAAAATAAATAATGTATTTGAAAATTGTGATTTTCATAAACATTATTATGGACTAAATTAAATTAATTCAAGTGTTGAATTAATTAAACACTAGTGGACCTAGTAGAGTCCAAATAATTAAATTAGTTCAAATATTGAATTAATTAAATAACATTGGACCTTGTAGAGCCCAATAGGAAATAATTATTCAACTAGTGGACTTGAGTAAAATCAAGTAAAGTTTAAATGGTATCGAATATGTTTGAAACATTTAAATAAAAGTCCATGGGCTTTGTAATTGTTACAAGCCCAAATAGAATTACATGCTTGGAAGGTGAAGGGTTGGAGGCAACTTTTTCATTAAACAAAGCATGTTATGCACATGCTACTTTTTACTTTTGCATACACCAAGAAAATTTGTCCTCCACTTCACTCCACACACAAGGGCCGAAATTTTGCTCCTCTTCTCTCATTCATTTTACTTCTTCAATTGTTGAAGATTGCATATACTTCTCAGAGAAAAATCCTCTAATTTTTCTAGTGCAAAATTAGAGAGGATCTTCCTTGTTGGTTGTGGGCTTAATTTTTGAGCAAGGAGTGCTCATTGGAAGCTTGAAGATTTGTCTTGCCATTGAAGAGCTAAGTTATTTACAACTTAGTTGGAGCCATCATCAATCTTTTAAGAATGATAGGTAAAATCTTAAAACACCCTATGAATGTCATTTTGTGTTTTATTGTATTTGCTACACACTATAGTTTAGGGTGCTCGATTTTCTTTAAAAGAAAAATAATTTTGAAACTTCTGTTGCGTAAGAGTGCACCTTAACTGATCCCCTTTCAGAAATAACAGAACAACATATAAGTATTCCATCAAATTCTCAAGAAAGTATCTGTAGACCTCCTCCATGAGAGAAACCGAATAGTGACAATTAGAATTTGGGTAAAGGATATTTTGATTTATATTAGGGTTCGAAATAAATAATATGTTTTTTTAGTTGAATGATATATTATTTTGGTTGATAAACATACGGATTGTATACTAGCTTTTTTTGATGGAATTGTTGGATCAATTTTATTTATATAGACTTAAACGTGAATAATTATGTGTTGTGGGTTGTCTATTAAGTTAAACACAAAATAAAGTGATCAAATAATATTTCGGGTTATTGGACTTTATTATATCTAATAGGTTGTTGGTATTTAATGTGTAGAGACATAAGTGTAATTTTTGTTTTTATGATGAAATGAAATAGAATTATCATAATATAATGATAGACATTATCTATATTTATGTATCATGGTCTCCAGATCACGCAACATCATGTTCCGTATTCTCTATCCCATTAAGAAAATAGTCCAAAAGAGAAAACTAAAGGATTCTCTCAAGTAAAAGAGCGCTTAGATCTAGAAGATCAAGTCGCATTCTAAAGAATTCAGGATTATTGTTTCAGGCACGCTTCCTTTAAGTTCCAAAATTAAGACGACGTAATCCAACTGCATGCAAATATAGGAAAAATGAAAAATAGATAATTAATGGATTTTAATTGCTAAATTGATTATATTGATATGTTTATATGATTCTAAAGTAGTTTCTATTTGAATGCATTAAAATGTATTTTTAAAGATAATTCGAGTTGCGATCGAGGAACGGAGACCGATGGTTGAAAAATGGAAAATGTTTTTATTAAATAATTGTTTTTAATTATTTAAAATAAGGTTGATGCTTTTTATTAGTTTTGAAAATAAGGTGTTTTGAGGTGATTTTATAGGTCGAGACGTAATTTTTATCGTTATTCGATTTTAAACAAAAATACGAACATTTTGACAACTCGGCTAATAATTTAACGAACTTTCCTAAACGAAATAATTTTTAAATGCACAATTGCGCTTATTGGGCCTATTATGTTAAACTAATGGGCCAAGCTTGCACACTAACTATTTACCAAAAAATAAAGCCCAAAACCCTAGCTTTTTTATTTAAATATACACGCCCCCTTTCTCCTCAAAGCATACAAGACTCCTAGCATCTTCAAATCACATGGCACACACAATATTTTCAAGGCAAGGCTTCGGTTTTTGCAAGGTGTTTCAGCCAAGGGTTTCTCGTCGCCGTTCTTCGCATCGTCAACGGAATTTCGCAATTCAAACAAGGGGCATCAATTTGACGGTTTATAAAAATTTTTGGCATGATGTCCTTACATTTTGTATAAGCCAACAACCCAAGCAACAATATCTATACATACATATAATCATACTCAAACATACACTGTATCGTTATACATATAATCATAAATGTCGCGAAACTTGTTTCAAATCCTGACATAAAATTCACTATAATACATATGCGGAAGCTATATAATATGACATCCAGGTTTTAGTCGAGGTAAGACACGTCACAAGCATCCATTGGCGAACCGGCATCCTATGTATTTTCGTTACCTGATATTGTAATACATGAGCTACGTGAGTTTATAAAACTCAATAAGTTGGCACTTATACGTATGAATATGCGTAGAAGGAACATACATATCAAGTCGTGATCAACAATGAATCTTTAAACCCTGTCATACCATAGCATATATTCATGTTCATTTTTGTACTTGAGCCTCATTAGTTGACCTGTACTACTGTGCTTTCTTTATTATATAGCTACTACTGTGTTGGACTTCAGGGAGCTCCTTTCACAAACCCACGCTCCATGAACATATATTGGCCAATAGGTTTGGTGGACTTAAAACCACCCATTATGTCAACAAGCTCTATATCATATAAAAATCAGTCCTTTTCCTTTCATGTTCATATTCATGTTTATGACATAGCACCTATCTTCAATATTCACGAGTTTCTTTCATATTTAATACATAACAATGCTAAATGTGGTGCTATGTTTTCATCAATAAACATACTAACAATGTGCATATATCAAGAATCAATGGCAAGCATTTGGAATTCATAATATTACTCATATATTATTTCAAGAACATGCCAACTTACTGTCCAAGCGTAAGAACACTGGTTTGAGACGATGTTTCTCTCCTATACTGTCAAATACACCAATAGTTCAGTTACTATGTCTATACTAGATGAAAGTTACTCCTCTACCTGTATAACAACCAAAAGAAATAAAAAATTACACCCTTAGGAAGTTCTTGTGATGGAGAATTAAATTCTTACTTCAAAATGATGAAGAAAAGGATGGAAGGAGCTTTTGGAGGAAAGATTTCTTGGATTCTTTCGAGTCCTTTGCTGTTAAGGAGTTGAGAATTTGATGAAATTGCTTAGAAAAGTCGATTCTTATCTTTTTATATACAAAGCGGAGCTCGGGCAGTGATTTCTTACCGTCCGGGTGCGGAACATTCGGCCCAAACTCTAAAAATGTCATGCACTCGCGCTCGGGCGCGGAGTTCTCGGGAAAAATACTAAAGTTGTAATATAGGGGCGCTCGGGCGGTCATATCTTAACGCTGGGGCGCCAAGCATTCTGGTAGCACACTGTCTCATCAAAGATCGCTCCAAGATGATATGAAAATGTTGATGTTTATGCATGTCATGAAAAGTATATGTTAAGTAAAAGTATTTTCACTGTTGCATGTGATTTTATACGTATTATTTGTTATCAAGAATATGGTTTGCTGAGTTTTTGGACTCACTGAGTGTAATCGATGCATGTGAATATGGTGTTGATGTTAGAGAAGGTCTTGATGGTTGATCTTACTGGACTGAAGGTGCACATAACCCGTGGATCATCGCTAAATTTTTCGCATTATGCTTATGATTTTTGATTTTAAGTTTATGTTAAAGATTTTTATGACTTTTACTATGCTTTGAGTGGTTTTTGAGAGGTTGTTTGTTTTAGCTTTATTGCTAAGTGATGATTTGCAAACGTTTGACGATTTTATGCTTTGAACAATTTTCTTTGAATTTTCAAATATAGTTGGTTGTTTACTTTAAAAATGAATATGTATATTTTTAATTCGGCCTAAATTAGTAGAGAGAAAAATAAAATTTCTAGTACTTTTTAAGAAAACTTGTAGTCAACGTGATACGAATCTGACCGGGTGTTACGTGCTAATGGTTGAAAGGGGATTTAAGATGCGTTGTTGCCTCGGACTTTCAAGCTTGATTGTAATTAAAGACGATGAATCAAGCATATTCAAGGAAGTGTTGGAGTTCAACAAAGAATATAACGAAGGACTTATAACGAGGGGACACATCAAGAAGTTTAAAGAAGCACTTCAAGGATTCATGGTGAACTACCAAGGAAGTTCAACAAATGGGGTGTCTAAATTAGAGGAGTTTGAGGAACATGGACACAACAATGGAAGTGTTTGGAATGTTATTCAAGTGTTAAATGACCATGAGGACAACAGCATGCGCGCCCCAGCACAAGATCTCGCGCAACCGCGAGTGCAAAGGGGCAGCAGGTGACGCGCACCAGCGCCACATTTGGCGCGGCCGCGCGCATGGCACGCGCCATCGCGCGAGTTCCGGCGCTGCCGCGCGCCGGATACTTTTGAATGGCCGAATCTCGCGCGCCACCGCGCGAGATCATGCGCAGCCGCGCGTCCTTCCATGTCAAAATTGTTATCTACTTTTATTAAGCTTTTCACACAACTTTTCTTGTATTTTATTGTTTATATAATGCATTGTAAGGACTATGAACGAAACATTATTGAATGATATAAGAAAAGCTTGAGGTTCTCTCAATTTTCAAAGCTTTTAGCTTTGTTCTTCAAAAGAAGAAAACCAAATCAAACTTATCAAAGATTTTCATCTTTGTGGCGTTTGTCGATTGTTTTTCGTACGGATTGTCAAAACAAGATCTTTGAAGGTTCGTTTGAAATTCAATTGTTCTTATCGTTGATGTTTGTTGCTAAGTGTTAATCGCTTAGAGGTGAATATCACAAATCATTACTTATTTCAAAATATCGGGACAACATAATCGATCCTTGTTCGATATTGAATTGAGGGCGCGATTCTAATTAATCGTGTTTGCTTTCATTCGTACGAGGATTCGCACCACAACGTTTCTCTTCCTCTTAAGTTTTCAAACAAATTCTTAATGATTTAGCATACTGGATTCTGTGGTTTTTGGATTTTCTAACAAGTGGTATCAGAGACACTCATGCTTAAATAATTGAGATTTTTTTTAAAATTTTATATATTATTTGGTCATTGATTTTGAAAATAAAATTTTGTTTAAATTTTTTTGATATAGCTTCAGATCCGAAAAATATTTTTGTTTAAAACAAATCTTTTAAAGTTTAATTTTTGAAAAGAGATTTTGGTTAAAAATTTTAAGGATTCTGTATAAGATTTCGATTTTCCATCCATCTTTTGTTCAAAAAAAATATTTTATGAAAAATAAAAAATTTAGCTTAAATATTTTCACCAAAATCGACCTAGAGCGGTTGCACCCAACAGTGTCAAAACAGGCGTAGGCGTGCAGAGGCGCCTTTTCGAGAAGCCCCCGCATGCCCATGATTGTCCATGACAGTCATAGGTGCGCATGGGCGCTATTTAATGGTGCCCTCGCTCACCCAAGATGTTTTGGGCAGTAACATGCATGTTTGGGCGCAATTTCGGGGTGACTCAGTGCTCGCTGTACGGAATTTTTAGAAATTTTTTTTACGATTTAAGTTTTAATATTCAAATATTATAATAATGATAAGGTTATATGTATTTTAAAATAGTTTGATTGAAATAAAATGTTGCTAAAGTGATATATTTAATGAAAATTAATTTTATTTTCAAATACAAATGGTTTTAGTATATGTGATTTATATATGAATATAGATTAGCCTAAAGGAAGGTTCACATTTAATATAATTACGTATACACTTGTGGTGCTAAACATATGATAGTTGTTCGATTTTTCATGTGAATAATAACTTGGCCCAAAGAAAGGTTGTCTGTTTCAAGTTAATCTTTTGTCCAAAGATAAAACGTTAATACATGGAGTGCTCAGTATCCCGTTTATCGGGTTTACATTATTTAAATTGATTGATTATTTTATTTGTATATTTAGTTGAGCATGTATATTTGGTTTTTTTTGTTCTCTATTCAGATTTGAATCATACAAATATTCATTCCAACATAAATTCTATTCCTATGTTAAATGTCTCAAATTTTTAATTGTGGCAAGATAACTTATTGATAGTTCTTAGAGTCATGGATTTGGACATAAGGGTTGACTCTCATCCCGCCATTATGGATAAGAGTACCTATGATGAAAAAGGGAGTTTGAAAGGGGGGAGAGGTCGAATCGTGTGTGTATGGTGATTATGAAGATGGTCATTCCATAAACATTAAAGTGAGAACAAGATCATTGAAGTGAGAACAAGATCATTTTGGGTTCAAGGAGCTAAGGTAATCTTGTGGTTTAAGTTATTCTTGGATTATGGTGTTGGGGGAAATTATGGGATTTATGATTATGTTGGTTTTATGGGTTTTATGGTGTTGTATATTAGAGGCTTTCATATGTCTCAATTATATATAAAGGGAATGCAAGAGAAAAGAGTATTCAAAGTGTTTGTTTTAATGTCCAAGAGAGAGTTCAAATGATTTATTGGATTGATAAATAGATAATCAGAGATTGCATGCAATTAGTTGATCAATGACCATAGGCTTATATCCCAACAGAGTAATCGATTTATATCGATGAGATATAGGTACATAGACAGAGATGCTATTTAGATATCAATCCACCAGAGAAAAGAGAAATACCATCGTTATTGTCATGTTATACTATGTTATTCATAGTATGATATGTATACATTGTTATGTAAGAGTTTCACTTGCTGAGTTTTATACTCATTCCAGTTATTTCAGGTGATGCAGATAAGAGTGACGAGCCAGGACGTTGATCGGAGCCGAGGTCATATGTATACAAGAGATGGAAGGAAGAAATATATTTTGTTAACATTTTGACATGATCAAAAATGATATTTTGTATTTTGATGCAACACTTTATTGATCATATATATACTTTTGATTGTATATATTTGGAAAATGTATTCATGTCAAGAGAATTTTTAAATCCATCTTTCTTCTAAGTAAATTATTTCAATTTCCGCTGTTATTTAATGAAATCAGTCGAGGGCGTTACATTTAGTGGTATCAGAGCAACGTTCTTCGGACCAATGCATACGACTTCGTCTACTTTCAACAGTCCGGGTACGTCTTGTTCTACATATATTTATTGTTATTGGTTGATATATATTATGTGAGCACATTGTAGGATTTTAATGCCTCCTAAGAGAAAGGCTTCAGAGGGTGAGGATAGCTCCTCATCGAGAGTTGTCGACGAGTTCGGAAAATTACTGAAAGAGCAAGCTGTGAGAACCCGAGATTTTACGATCCCAAGTAAATAAGGTAAGAAATATACGAGCTTAAAACTTAGCTTAATCTAAGATCAAAATACTTTCATTCTAATTATAAAACTTAAATATGAACTTAGATTTCCAGCTAGTAACTCGTGGAAGTAACTTCAAAGCTCGGGAATGAGCTCAACCGGAAGACGAGCTGCAAGTAACCACATCAATCGAAGTATTGTCACGAGAGGAGTAAAACCCCAGCTCAAGGACTCGATCTTTCAGCTCAAAGCAGCTCAACCAAGCTTGTCTTAACAAGACCAAAAAGGGAGCTAAAAGATGAGCTAAAGGCTTGGACAAATTAAGTATGCAAGAAATAACCTTTGCGTTAACCCATGAAGGAGCTGCGGGAGAAACTAAGGGTTATGACATATTGATGATGCAGGAAATGACTCTTTAGAAAATCAAGGTCACATTTAAGGAGTGCATGAGATTTTGAACCACATTCATGACTAATCTTGGAAGTTTGGACTACAATTATGGCCATTCTTGGAGGCCAAGATTTCGGCCAAGGGATATGTGAAGAGCCTTGAGTTGGCCTATAAATAACACATCTAGGTTGAAAGAAAGACACCCCAAAAGCAAGCAAGAAATTTCGGTTCCCTCTCCCCTTCACTCTCAAAGTTTCGGCCACTCCCTTCCACCAAAATCTCCAAGTTTTCGGCCTAGGCTAGCAAGGAGGAAGGAAGGAATTTTTGTATAGTCGATTGCGGAAATCTTACGTCGAAGTGCTGTCTAAGTGAAGACTGCAAATGCTAAAGTCGCGCCGAAGTGCTGTCGAATTTTCAGAAGAAAGCTTCGTTCAAAAATCTACAAGTGTAAGTGGGCTTTTGTTATGTACTTCGTTTGTATTTTTATACCTTGATATCAATAACATGACATACATGTTGGTGTGTCCTTATTTTCGAAAAATCAGCATGTTTTATTTTAAAATTTCGATCGATTATGTGTTCTCGTCTGTGCTTCGAATTTCTTGATTCTGCTGTGTCAGTATGAAAACTCTGAAATCTGAATATCTGAAAAGTTCTGTCTGTTACTTCTGAATTCTGTTTGCACTGTTACGAATTGATTTGAAATGGGACGAGAATTGTAATTCTGTCTGGCCCCCATTGGTGGGTATAAAACCATGTTCTGTTCTGGCCCCCATTGGTGGGTATAAAACCATGTTCTGGCCTCACCCCTTAGAGGACTAACATATTGGGGACAATTTGACCATGGAAATGAGATGAGTAATAGTGTTCTGTCTGTTCTGATATGTTCCGTTCTGAATTGAGTTAATCTGTTTCTGAATTGTTCTGAATCATCTGATGAATTCTGTCAGTTATTCGATTTGTCTCTGTCCTGATAAGTTAAGAATATTAAGTTTTGAAAATCTGTTAAAAAAACGTTTTAAGAAAACTAAGTTCTATATGTATCTTTGGAATCGATTGACCCCCACTTGCTGAGTGTTTCCCAAAACACTCACCCCTTAAAAATTTCAGATAAAAATGAGGAGCAATTGGATGAGGAAGAGCAAGATACTTTCTGGTGTTGATGAACGGGAGATCAAGATCCGAACTCAAGATTTTACTTTTCTTTCATTTTCGCTATTTGAAACTCTGATGTATTTTATTCCATTTTCATTGTAAGACAATATTTTATTTATGAAAAAGACTGGTTTGATTTGATACGAGGCTTTATTGTTTTCCATTTAATTGTTAAATAATGCTGGATGTTACCGATGCTTCGGACTCAAGGCGTCACATTTAAGTGGTATCAGAGCAACCAGGTTCATAATCCCGCTGGGATTTTGACAGACAAAATTTGACAAATTTTGGCAAAAGCCTAGTGCATTCCAATTTGAGTCCAACATTCATCTGTTCATGAAATTCAACTTCCATCTGTTTCCTAAATTTCGAACAGATTTCAAAAATCTATCCCTTCAATCGTTTCGCAATTCTTAGAATCAAAATTTTTTCCACGACCACTTTAATTGTGTCCTCTATTTGTGCTTTTCTATCCTTTATACAATTCTGATGCTTTACTTCCATTTTTATCCTAGGAAATGGCTGCTCCTCGTACCCACGCACAGGCTGCTCTTCGTATGCGTCAGCTTACCATAGATAATCAAACTAGGGAGATTGCGACTTTGAAGGCGCAACTGGCAAAGGAAAAGTTGGAGAAACTGGAGCTTAGTGAGATTAGACACATGCTTGAGACTGATGTGCAGCGATTGACTCATCATCTGGACTTGGCGGAGAGCCAGCTGTTGCAGATACCGACCGATTCCGTTCGCATCACACGCTTAGTTGCACTTAACAAGGAATTATTGGAGAGAGTGGAGATAGAGCGAAGACGTGCTGCTCAGGCCCGTCAGCGCTAGGACGAGTACAACGCCAGACATGATCGGTACATTTCGAAGCTCCACAGCGCTATGGACAGACTTCAGGATCAGAATAACTACCTACATTTGGTGATAGAGAACATGGAGGAAGAGGAGGTAGCACCGATGGAAGTGGCCGGAGACAACAGTGCCAGCGACAGCGACGAAGGAGAGATGATCAATTAGATTAGCATTATAATAAAGTATCTGGATTGTAGTAAACTTGTGACTAAGAAAATAATATGTGTACCAAACTATTTTGAAACTTTCTATTATCTTATTGCATATTTAAGAATGGATGAGTATCTTATTTAAATGTTTTTATAGGAAACCAACATCGACTTTCAAAGCATTATAAATGAACTTCAGAAACAACTTCAGGAAAAGGAGTCAGAAATTAAAACACTGAAAGAAAAGGATGATAAACTTGAGAGAGATAACTATCAGTTGGACGGAAATAACGTGTGCATGATAGAGGATCTTCGTGAGGCCAGAGTGGAAGAGAAGAAACTACGAGAAGACGTTAGACGTTACGCAGCTTATCATCTATAGTCAGAGCGTCAGCACGAGATCACCAAGCAAGAGTTGAAGAAAGCGCAAGATAGGATTTTTACGCTCGAAATTCGGGAAAATAGTCTTCTCAAAACCCAAAGTCGTCTTCAGGAGCGGATTGAAGAGCAAGAAATCGATGAAAAAGTGAGCCAATCAACAATACAAGAACTACATGATCAAGTAAACAACCTCGATCACCACAACACACAACTACAAAATGAGATGGTCAATATGGAAGAACTCATAGAATTAAATATTGTCCGGACAACAAGGTGAAAGGGATCGATTACGGTGACCGTATGCGCAACGGAAGTTAAAAATTTTAAATTTTACAAGAAAATTTCGGCCACCTTGCATTGTGTGTAGCAAATACAATAAAACACCAAAATGTCATACATAGGGTGTTTAGAAATAGTTACCTATCAATCTTAAAAGATTGATGATGGCTCCAACTAAGGTGTAAACAACTTAGCTCTTGAATGGCAAGACAATCTTCAAGCTTCCCTTTGAGCCCACCTAGCTCAAATATTAAGCCCACCACCAACAAGTTAGAACCACTCTAATTTTGCACTAGAAAAATTAGAGCATTTTTCTTTGAGAAGTGTTTTCTTTCCTCAACTATTGAAGAAGAAAAATGAGAGAAAAACTTGGAGAGTCCCCCTTGCAAATTTCGGCCATGCCCTTCAAAAAATAGGAGGAGAGAAGACTAGTCTTGGTTGTGGGAAAAGGTGTGAATTCCAAAGGCATGCCATGCCTTGGATGTTGCAAAAGTTGTCTCAAAACTTTTCATCTCCCATGCATGCAAGTCTTATTTGATTTTTAACAATTAAAAATCCATGGACTTATTTTAATTATCTCAAACATATTTGAGACTAAATAAACATTACTTGAATTCACTCAAGTCACTAGTTGAATAATTATTTCTAATTGGGCTCTACAAGGCCTAATATTGTTTAACTAATCCAACACTTGAATTAATTTAATTATTTGGACTCTACTAGGTCCACTAGTGTTTAATTAATTCAACACTTGAATTAATTTAATTTAGTCCATAATAATGTTTATGAAAATCACAATTTTCAAATACATTATTTATTTGGCCAACTTTTAATCTAGGAACACTTCCACAAATTAAAAGTCACATTTCTCTCATAGAAGTCATACTTCTATTTTATTTATGCTTATAAACTCATTTACAAGCCGTTCAACACATTGAACAATTTTACTTCCCAACGGGGTCTAGAAAGCTAGTACTTGTGTGGCCCTCAATGGTTCATTGATACAACTAGCCGTGGGTTCACATCTCCATGTGATTCGGACTAAACATGTCCTTATATGAGCATACCCCAATTGCTCCATTCTTAATTATCAACTCTTTTGATAATAAGAATGTCAGAACTCAAGTCTGATAGTACCCAACGAATCATGTTAAACGCCTAGCTGCATCGCTTACATGATTCCCTAGGTATCAAATGATAGTGCCTGCAAGAACCATTCAATTATGGTTAGCGTACAGTACGGTCCCTTCAACTCATATATCACGACCGATTCGACAACCATTGGTTTATCGAGAGTTGTCAATGAATCGATACTATGTGTCATGTTGTAGTTGCATCGATGGTGTAATCTATGAAACCCCTTTCATAATTACCACCATACTCTGATCAGAGATTTCAACCTACATACACATGAGAACACATAGGATATCCATACCCGAAGGTAAGCGGTGAATCCCCAACTACAATGCATCGACTCCTATTTGTTTCGACAGAACACCCAACCTTGCCACCTGATGACCCCATGAGAGTCGGTAAACAAGTCAAAGTGTAATTCTAGCACATAGAGTCTCAATGTTGTCCCGGGTCATAAGGACTAATGGTGTACAACCATAAACTAGGACGTTTCCACTCGATAAGTGAGAACCACTTGGAAAGTCATTTATGGAGGGTTGTTCAGTGCATTCTACCAGGAGAACCTATCTGCATGCTCGGACATCACAATGTCCCCTACCAATGAAACATGGAACTCACATCGCAGATACTAGTCTCTAACTCGAGCGGCCTATATCCTTCTTAGCGGCGGCTGATTCGACTAGGAACTGTTTAGAATATACAGTATTCCAAATATGAGTTTCATGATACTCATCATATGAGCATCTCATATTCTTTCTACTATTTGTATATTCAAGGGCTTTATCTATGCAACTAGCATGGGTATACAGATAAAGATGTGCCAAAATAATAATTTCAAATATTATTAAAATAAAGATTGTTTATACATAGAGTTTCATTGTGAACACTCGGCCAACACTTGGCTCGATGGGCACCTACTCTAACAATCTCCCACTTGCACTAGAGCCAACTACCCAAATGCTTCAAACCCATTGATTCGCGATGCATCTCGAACAATGGTCTTGGTAAAGGCTTAGCTAGTGGATCAACAACATAATCTGCGGAGTCGACTTTGTCAATCGACACTTCTCCTCTTTCCACAATCTCTCAGAGGATGTGGTTCTTTCTCAATACGTGTTTGGATTTCTGATGAGACCTTGGCTCCTTTGCTTGAGCTATAGCTCCCGTGTTGTCATACAACACCGGGACAGGAGCAACTCTATTAAGAATGACGCCCCAACTTTTGGACGAAATTCCTTATCCAAACAGCCTCCCTTTTCTGCATCTGATGCAGCAATGTATTCAGCCTCAGTGGTGGAATCCGCAGTACTATCTTGCTTGGAACTCTTCCAGGAGACAGCAGCACCATTGGGCATGAATACGAACCCAGAGGTTGACTTCGAGTCATCGATATCGCTTTGGAAGCTAGAGTCGGTATAGCCTTCTAATTTCAGTTCTCCACCCCCATAGACCAAGAACAACTTATTGGTCCTTCTCAAATACTTGAGGATGTCTTTTACAGCTTTCCAATGTGGAAGACCAGGGTTCGATTGATATCTACTCATTACACTTAGTGTGAAAGCCACGTCAGGACATGTAGATATCATCCCATACATGATGCTACCAATAGCAGATGCATAAGGAATGCTTGTCATCGTCGCTATCTCTGCATCAGTCTTGGGATACATAGACTTGGATAGGGACACGCCATGACACATTGGTACATGTCCTCTCTTGGACTCATCCATCGAGAACCGCTTCACGATGGTATCAATGTATGTGGACTGAGTGAGACCAAGCAATCTTTTTGATCTATCTCTATAGACCTGTATTCCCAATACAAAAGCTGTTTCACCCAAGTCTTGCATCGAGAACTTACTTGCTAATCATATCTTAGTTGATTGCAACATTCCTACATCATTCCCAATGAGTAGAATGCCATCAACATACAGCACCAGGAATGTCACAGCACTCCCACTGACCTTCTTATACACACAGGGTTCCTCAGGATTCTTAGTAAAATCAAACTCTTTGATTGTACTATCGAATCAAAGGTTCCAACTCCTAGATGCCTGCTTTAGACCATAAATAGATCTTTAAAGTTTGCATACCATATGCTCACTTCCGATAGATGTAAACCCTTCGGGTTGAGACATGTAAATCTCTTCCTTAATATCCCCATTAAGAAAGGCTGTCTTGACATCCATCTGCCATATCTCATAGTCATACCATGCAGCTATGGCTAACAATATCCTTATAGACTTGAACATTGCAACTGGAGAAAAGGTTTCCTCAAAGTCAACTCCTTGTCTTTGAGTATATCCTTTTGCCACCAATCGCGCCTTGAAGGTCAATACCTTCCCATCCGCCCCAAGTTTCCTTTTGTAAATCCATTTACACCCTATGAGAAGAATTCCCTCAGGTGGATCCACGAGATTCCACACTTGGTTCGAATGCATGGAATTCATCTCAGATTCCATTGCTTCAAGCCACTTGGATGAATCGGCATCAGATAATGCTTCCTTGAAGGTCCTTGGATCACATCCATGGATAGGCTCATCATGGCCCTCTTCAAGAAGCAGACCATACCTCATAGGTGGTCTCGAGACTCTCTCGGATCTTCTAGGAGCTTATATCTCCTCTCTTGGCTCTTCGGGTGTGGGTTCTATAATGGTGGGTGTCTCTCGAACCTCTTCGAGTTCTATCATCTCCCCTTTTCTATCCAATAGAAATTCATTTTCCAAAAAGGTTGCATTCGTAGAAACAAACACCTTTGTTTCTTGGGGATGATAGAAGTAATATCCAACAGAATTCTTTGGATATCCCACAAAGTAACATAAAATGGATCGACTATCCAATTTATCTCCCACTACCTGCTTCACATAAGCAGGGCACCCCCATATTCTAAGACAAGAATATTTGGGTGGCTTACCCATCCATATCTCATATGGTGTCTGCCTTTGAATGGACATTTAATCGAATATCTTTCAATTTTAAGTTATAGAGATCGTTTTCAAGTTCACCAGTACCAATCAAACATTTATTCATGTAAATATTGCAAACACCTTTGCAAAATAAACAAGAATATCCATTTTTATCAGCATAGAAATGAAACAATGTTTTTCACAAAATTAGGTACAAACAAAACATCTCATAAAATTAACTTAAAACTATTGTTCAACAATAAGTAAACATCTTCAACAGCCTTGGCAGCAACTCTTGCCCCATTGCCCATCCTTAAGAAGGTCACACCTTCCCTAAGCTTTCTACTTCTTCCCATCGCCTGCAAATCATTACAGAGATGTGAGCCACATCCGGTATCCAATACCCAAGAAGTAGAGTTAATTGAAATGTTTACTTCGATATAGAACATACCGTTTCCAGAACTCTTCTGGGCCAGATATTCCTTGCAATTTCGCCTCCAATGTCCAGGCTTCTTGCAGTGATGACAAACATCACTAGTCTTGTCAGCCTTAACTGGTGTGGCTGCCACGACGAGATTCGGAGAGTGCCTCAACAAGGGCACGTTCTCTTTGGGACGTTGGAAAGAACGCTTCTTTCCCTTCCCATGTGGATCAATCTTCGTACCAGATGAAGAACCCACATAAAGAACCAACTTCTCTTTCTTGATGGTTGATTCAAACGTAACAAGCATATTCTCCAACTCCTCAAGGGTCGGCTCCATCTTGTTCATGTTGAAGTTCACCAAAAAAGGATCAAATGAGCTAGGCAATGATAACAGCAACATGTCGGTGGTCAACTCCGAAGGCAAGATCAGATCCATGCCAACGAGCTTGTCCACGAGCCCAATCAAATTCAGGCCATGCTTATGGACTGAGGCCCCATCTCGCATGCGCAAAGTGATCAGCTCCTTGACGGTAGTATGCGTAAGAGGCCGTGTTTGCTCACCAAAGAGCTCCTTGAGATGCAAATGAATGTCAGCATCACTCTTTGCATCCTCAAAACACCTCTGCAGCTCATCATTCATAGAAGTCAGCATATAACACTTGGCTATCAAGTCATGGCCACACCATTCCTTGTAAGCCTGCAATTCCTCAGGAGTGCAGTCAGTCGGAGCCTCAACAGGGGGCGACTCAATCAGTGTATATGCTACCCTTTCCGAATTCAAGACGATTTTCAGGTTTCTTAGACAAGTGAGGTAATTAGGTCCAGTTAATATATGTTTGTCGAGTATTGCAGATATCGGATTGCGAATCGAAGACATTGTCAATTTGTACTGAATAGTAAAAACAGACAAATGTTGATGACTATTTTAAAATATTTAGTAAGATATGAAGTTTGGACTTTTACTTCATAAATATTTGCTCCCACTGTTTTGACATCTTTCACTACCCTCTAGTGAAAGCGGGAAACTCTTTTCCTCAGTAGGTACGTAAGGTCCAATTAGCGAATTATGATCCCGAATAATATCAGCCAATCACAATTCCTAAAAGGTAGTTTCCAATTGCATCATAGTGCAACCCTGTACGTAAACTTTTGTCTCACGTTTGATTAGGACCCAATAATATGACGTCGTTCATCTTCACGTGTCAAGCCTTACCCATCGATGTTGAACCTTAATGGACGGTCGCCATGAGTTCCCCCAATAATATGAGCCGAAATCATGGGAGTTCCACGTAGTTCACATCACCATGTCAATGGATGTCACAGCTTTCCGGTACCCAGGGTCCCCCCCCAATAATATGAGCCGAGCCCCAAGCACGGGTAGCGTTCATCATGCACCCATTGTCGATGGAAGACATGGAAATTATAAACAACTTTATAATTCCCCTTTTCGGGCTTGACATTAATTTTGAATTTTATTCAAAATGAGGGTTTTTAATTTTGAAAGGTCTCATCATTAATTTTATTTAAAAAACTCGCCATGTTTGATCGTATGTTTGCCGGATTCATGCAACTTTGTTATTATCATAATAATAACGCACATACTCATTATTTATAACATATCATGCATATATTATAAATAGTAAACAAAACAAGGATGATCAATCGCCCCAAAACTAATGGCCCCTGTGGCTAAGCACGGACCTAGGTCCAATCCTAGGGAAATGCATGGGATGCAAATACAACTATTACATAAGCTTCCAATATTTACATGTCTTCGATCTTCATAATCATCAAGGCCACCATCTTCCAATCTTGATCTTCCACTATTATAATATTTACAAATAAATATCCATGGCAAATAGGGATACATCTCATGGGGTGGGAACGGGCCATAAACCAAGCCCACTTTAAATTTGATAATTATTACAATCATTCAACACAAAATATCCTAGCATACACCTAGCAAATTGGGCTTGGGCTTTTGATCATCCTTCATGCACAATATCACATATCATACACCATTAATTAATTATCACAATAATTAATTGATCCAATATTATACATCTTGATCCAATCACTAACCGCCACGATTATAAACTAAATTAACAAAGTATACAAACATCTTTTGTCTACTTTCAAATTAATTTATTTATAACCGAATTTCTTGTAAATCACCATTTACTATAAATATTTAAAGTCCAACTTAAAATATTTATTTCATGAGAAAATATTTGCAACTTTCGTAATCTTAAACTTAAGGGCCCAAAAACTTATTTTTCACCAAAAACATTTTGGCCCATTTAAAATTCACAAATATGTTAGCCATCCAATGGCCCAATAACTCAAGGCCCATGACACTTTGATAATCCAAAACACTTTTGGAAACCCTAGTCGTCATTGCCGTCGCCGGAGCTCCGTCGCCGGATTCCGGCAACAAAATTTTTTTATTTTTTTTATTTTTAAAGGGGGTTTCGGGCAGCCCCTTGGGCTGCCCTTGCTGCCCGTTTCGGGCAGCCCCTCTGGCAGCTTGGGCTGCCCGAAATGGGCAGCAACAAGCTGCCGAAATATGCCCCAAAAAGGCCTTGACATTGTTGCAAAATTTTGTTCTCATGCGGTTAGAAATCAATCTCAATATAATATCTTGTAATTGCTACACAAAATCGTAACCTTAGCTCTGATACCACTTGAAAGGGATCGATTACGGTGACCGTATGCGCAACGGAAGTTAAAAATTTTAAATTTTACAAGAAAATTTCGGCCACCTTGCATTGTGTGTAGCAAATACAATAAAACACCAAAATGTCATACATAGGGTGTTTAGAAATAGTTACCTATCAATCTTAAAAGATTGATGATGGCTCCAACTAAGGTGTAAACAACTTAGCTCTTGAATGGCAAGACAATCTTCAAGCTTCCCTTTGAGCCCACCTAGCTCAAATATTAAGCCCACCACCAACAAGTTAGAACCACTCTAATTTTGCACTAGAAAAATTAGAGCATTTTTCTTTGAGAAGTGTTTTCTTTCCTCAACTATTGAAGAAGAAAAATGAGAGAAAAACTTGGAGAGTCCCCCTTGCAAATTTCGGCCATGCCCTTCAAAAAATAGGAGGAGAGAAGACTAGTCTTGGTTGTGGGAAAAGGTGTGAATTCCAAAGGCATGCCATGCCTTGGATGTTGCAAAAGTTGTCTCAAAACTTTTCATCTCCCATGCATGCAAGTCTTATTTGATTTTTAACAATTAAAAATCCATGGACTTATTTTAATTATCTCAAACATATTTGAGACTAAATAAACATTACTTGAATTCACTCAAGTCACTAGTTGAATAATTATTTCTAATTGGGCTCTACAAGGCCTAATATTGTTTAACTAATCCAACACTTGAATTAATTTAATTATTTGGACTCTACTAGGTCCACTAGTGTTTAATTAATTCAACACTTGAATTAATTTAATTTAGTCCATAATAATGTTTATGAAAATCACAATTTTCAAATACATTATTTATTTGGCCAACTTTTAATCTAGGAACACTTCCACAAATTAAAAGTCACATTTCTCTCATAGAAGTCATACTTCTATTTTATTTATGCTTATAAACTCATTTACAAGCCGTTCAACACATTGAACAATTTTACTTCCCAACGGGATCTAGAAAGCTAGTACTTGTGTGGCCCTCAATGGTTCATTGATACAACTAGCCGTGGGTTCACATCTCCATGTGATTCGGACTAAACATGTCCTTATATGAGCATACCCCAATTGCTCCATTCTTAATTATCAACTCTTTTGATAATAAGAACGTCAGAACTCAAGTCTGATAGTACCCAACGAATCATGTTAAACGCCTAGCTGCATCGCTTACATGATTCCCTAGGTGTCAAATGATAGTGCCTGCAAGAACCATTCAATTATGGTTAGCGTACAGTACGGTCCCTTCAACTCATATATCCCAACCGATTCGACAACCATTGCTTTATCGAGAGTTGTCAATGAATCGATACTATGTGTCATGTTGTAGTTGCATCGATGGTGTAATCTATGAAACCCCTTTCATAATTACCACCATACTCTGATAAGAGATTTCAACCTACATACACATGAGAACACATAGGATATCCATACCCGAAGGTAAGCGGTGAATCCCCGACTACAATGCATCGACTCCTATATGTTTCGACAGAACACCCAACCTTGCCACCTGATGACCCCATGAGAGTCGGTAAACAAGTCAAAGTGTAATTATAGCACATAGAGTCTCAATGTTGTCCCGGGTCATAAGGACTAATGGTGTACAACCATAAACTAGGACGTTTCCACTCGATAAGTGAGAACCACTTGGAAAGTCATTTATGGAGGGTTGTTCAGTGCATTCTACCAGGAGCACCTATCTGCATGCTCGGACATCACAATGTCCCCTACCAATGAAACATGGTACTCACATCGCAGATACTAGTCTCTAACTCGAGCGGCCTATATCCTTCTTAGCGACGGCTGAATCGACTAGGAACTGTTTAGAATATACAGTATTCCAAATATGAGTTTCATGATACTCATCATATGAGCATCTCATATTATTTCTACTGTTTGTATATTCAAGGGCTTTATCTATACAACTAGCATGAGTATACAGATAAAGATGTGCCAAAATAATAATTTCAAATATTATTAAAATAAAGATTGTTTATACATAGAGTTTCATTGTGAACACTCGGCCAACACTTGGCTCGACGGGCACCTACTCTAACACAAGGACAAAGGGACGGGACCCAGCAAACAACATGAAAATAAGACTAATGCTCGGGTATATGCAATCACCCAAGAGGAAGCTGATGATACCAATGAAGTTGTGGCAGGTACTGTCTTACTCAATGAAATGCCTGCTTATACCTTATTTGATTGTGGTGCTACACACTCATTCGTGTCTAGAAGGTTTGCTAAGAAGCTTAAACTCGAACATGATACTCTTAGTGAACCATTAAGAGTAGCAACACCGGCAAGTAAAATAATTGAGACCCAAAAAGTGTATTGAAACTGTAAAATTTGTACCAGCAAACAAATTTTTGAAGCAGAATTGATTCAACTCAATATGGTTGAGTTTGACATTATTCTTGGAATGGACTGGTTAGCTAAATACCATCCAATTATGGACTGCCAAAAGAAAAATGTTAGACTCCAGACTCCTCATGAAGAAGAGATTTATTCCATGGAAAATCAAAAGAAAGAAAATCTCTGTTATCTGCCTCTCAGGCCTGGAAAGCCATAAGAGGAGGAGAAGAAATTTATCTGGCAGTGATCAATGAAATCAAAGAAGAAGAAGTCCCAAGGTTGGGGGATATTCCAATTGTTCAAGAATTTCCAGACGTTTTCCCCGAGAAACTACCGGGTGAGATACCCGATAGGGAAATAGAATTTGAAATCAATTTGGTCCCTGGTGCTGAACCAATCTCAAAGGCACCATACCGAATGGCTCCAGGTGAATTAAAAGAGCTAAAGGAGCAACTGCAGGAATTATTAAACAAGAAGCAGATTCGTCCCAGTGCATCCCCATGGGGAGCCCCAGTGCTTTTTGTAAAGAAAAAGGACGGAAGCATGAGGCTATGCATCGACTACCGGGAGTTGAACAAGATCACCATAAAGAATAAGTACCCACTCCCAAGAATAGATGATCTTTTCGATCAGTTAAAGGGAGCCAAGGTCTTCTCAAAACTAGATCAGAGATCTGGTTACCATCAGTTGAAGGTCAAAGCGGAAGACATCCCTAAAACTGCTTTTAGGACAAGATATGGACATTACGAATTCGGGTAAGGCCTTTTGGTCTAACAAATGCTCCTGCAGCATTCATGGACCTTATGAATCGGGCATTCAAACCATATCTCGATAAGTTTGTGGTTGTCTTCATAGATGATATCCTTGTGTACTCAACAAGTGAAGAAGAACACAAAGAGCATCTGCGTCTCACTTTGCAGACACTTCGAGAAAAGGAACTATACGCCAAATTCAAGAAATGTGAATTTTGGTTAAAAAGTGTGGCGTTCTTTGGGCATATAATTTCTGAATTAGGAGTGTCAGTAGACCATAAGAAGGTAAAGGCAATCAAGGATTGGCCACAACCAAAGAAAGTGACTGAAGTAAGAAGTTTTCTGGGTTTAGCAGACTACTATAGAAAATTTGTGGAAGGATTTTCTTCGATAGCCATTCCACTCACCAAACTTACTCAGAAAAATTCGAAATTCATTTGGAATGAAGAATGTGAAAGAAGCTTTGAAACCCTGAAGACAAAACTCGCATCCACACCAGTACTAGTTCTTCCCGAGGATGGTAAGAATTTCACTGTATACAGTGACGCTTCAAAGGGAGGATTAGGGTGTGTGCTTATGCCGGAGGGTCAGGTAATTGCTTATGCCTCACGGCAACTAAAACCATATGAGCAGAATTACCCCACTCATGATTTTAAATTAGCCGCAGTAGTATTCGCGCTTAAAATCCTGAGGCACTACCTTTATGGAGTAAAATGCGAAGTTTTTACTGATCACCAGAGCCTCAAGTACATTTTCACTCAAAAAGAATTAAACATGAGACAAAGAAGGTGGATGGAACTTCTCAAGGACTATGACCTGTCAATTATTTACCATCCGGGTAAGGCAAATAAGGTGGCAGATGCATTGAGTCGAAGGAACCCTGGGAAGGTGAACTTAAATTCCCTATCAGTGAAACCAAATCTCCGAGAGACCATCAAATTGAAGCAAAGTCAAGACACCTCCATCCTTAAAATTAAGGAACAAATCCAAGAAGGAAAAGCTCCAGAATTTTAAATTGATGAAAATGGAATACTCTGGATAAAAGGACGATTGTATGTACCAAACGTCGATGGAATTCGAGAAGAAGTGATGGCCGAGGCACATAAATCGAGATTTTCAGTACATCCAGGAAGCACCAAGATGTACCGGGATTTGAAAAATAATTACTGGTGGAACGGTATGAAGAAAGATGTAGCTGTCTTTGTTGCTAAGTGTTTAGTCTGTCAACAAGTCAAGGCGGAACATCAAAGGCCTGGAGGACTTTTACAGCCATTGAAAATACCAGAGTGGAAGTGGGATAACATCTCCATGGATTTCGTAGTAGGACTACCACGATCTGGACAGGGTCACGATGGGATCTGGGTGATCATTGACAGATTGACCAAGTCCGCCCATTTCTTGCCAGTACGAATGAATTATAATTTGGATAAATTAGCCACTTTGTATGTGGACAACATAGTGAGGCTACATGGAGTTCCAGCGAGTATAGTGTCTGACCGAGATCCGAGATTTGTGTCAAGATTTTGGAAAAGTTTCCAAAAGGCTATGGGAACCAATGTCACTCTCAGCATTGCCTAGCATCCCCAGACTGATGGCCAAA
Organism: Primulina tabacum; assembly: GCF_025594145.1. Lineage (NCBI taxonomy): Eukaryota > Viridiplantae > Streptophyta > Magnoliopsida > Lamiales > Gesneriaceae > Primulina > Primulina tabacum. The sequence continues at coordinate 49,853,428 of NC_134553.1, read as the reverse complement.
CCGAAAGGAAAATTCAAACCCTCGAAGATATGCTGAGGGCATGTGCACTGGATTTTTCTGGAATTGGAGTGAACAAATACCGTTAATAGAGTTCGCCTATAACAACAGCTACCATAGTAGTATCGAGATGGCTCCATATGAGGCTTTGTATGGTCGGAAGTGTCGGTCGCCTCTATATTGGGACGAAGTTGGAGAAAAAGCTGTTACCGGACCAGAACTCATTCAGTTAACCGTTGATAAAGTAGTCATAATCAAGGAGAGATTCAAGGCAGCCCAGGATAGACAGAAGAGCTGGGCCGATCTAAAAAGAAGACCGTTAGAATTAGAGATTGGTGAGAAAGCTTACGTCAAGGTCTCCCCTATGAAAGGAGTAGTTCGATTCAGTAAATCCGAAAAGTTGAATCCGAGATACGTGGGACCGTTCGAGATACTGGAAAAGGTAGGAACCTTAGCCTACCGATTACCGTTACCACCAGACATGGCAAGGATACATAACGTTTTCCACATCTCACAACTGAGGAAGTATGTCCCAGACCCGAGTCATGTACTCAAAGTTGCACCACTGATGATTGAAGGAAACCTCAACGAAGAACTCAAATATGAAGAAGTCCCTATTCGAATAGTGGACACAATAGATCAAGTATTGAGGCACATGACAATACCTTATGTCAAGGTACAGTGGTCAAATCATACTGAAAGAGAGGCAACTTGGGAATTCGAGGAGAAGATGCGGTCACAATACCCTCACCTATTTGAATGATCAAGCTAATGCAAGTTTCCGGGACGAAACTTTTAATAAGGAAGGAGGGATGTGAGAACCCGAGATTTTACGATCCCAAGTAAATAAGGTAAGAAATATGCGAGCTTAAAACTTAGCTTAATCTAAGATCAAAATACTTTCATTCTAATTATAAAACTTAAATATGAACTTAGATTTTCAGCTAGTAACTCGTGGAAGTAACTTCAAAGCTCGGGAATGAGCTGCACCAGAAGCCGAGCTGCAAGTAACCACATCCATCGAAGTATTGTCACGAGAGGAGTGAAACCCCAACTCAAGGACTCGATCTTTCAGCTCAAAGCAACTCAACCAAGCTTGTCCTAACAAGACCAAAAAGGGAGCTAAAAGATGAGCTAAAGGCTTGGACAAATTAAGTATGCAAGAAATAACCTTTGCATTAACCCATGAAGGAGCTGCGGGAGAAGCTAAGGGTTAGGACATATTGATGATGCAGGAAATGACTCTTTAGAAAATCAAGGTCACATTTAAGGAGTGCATGAGATCTTGAACCACATTCATGACTAATCTTGGAAGTTTGGACTACAATTATGGCCATTCTTGGAGGCCAAGATTTCGGCCAAGGGCTATGTGAAGAGCCTTGAGTTGGCCTATAAATAACACATCTAGGTTGAAAGAAAGACACTCCAAAAGCAAGCAAGAAATTTCGGTTCCCTCTCCCCTTCACTCTCAAACTTTCGGCCACTCCCCTCCACCAAAATCTCCAAGTTTTCGGCCTAGGCTAGCAAGGAGGAAGGAAGGAATTTTCGTATAGTCGATTGCGGAAATCTTACGTCGAAGTGCTGTCTAAGTGAAGACTGCAATTGCTAAAGTCGCGCCGAAGTGCTGTCGAATTTTCAGAAAAAAGCTTCGTTCAAAAATCTACAAGTGTAAGTGGGCTTTTGTTATGTACTTCGTTTGTATTTTTAAACCTTGATATCAATAACATGACATACATGTTGGTGTGTCCTTATTTTTGAAAAATCAGCATGTTTTATTTTAAAATTTCGATCGATTATGTGTTCTCGTCCGTGCTTCGAATTTCTTGATTCTGCTGTGTCAATATGAAAACTCTGAAATCTGAATATCTGAAAAGTTCTGTCTGTTACTTCTGAATTCTGTTTGCACTGTTACAAATTGATTTGAAATGGGACGAGAATTGTAATTCTGTCTGGCCCCTATTGGTGGGTATAAAAGCATGTTCTGTTCTGGCCCCCATTGGTGGGTATAAAACCATGTTCTGTTCTGGCCCCCATTGGTGGGTATAAAACCATGTTCTGGCCTCAACCCTTAGAGGACTAACATATTGGGGACAATTTGACCATGGAAATGAGATGAGTAATAGTGTTCTGTCTGTTCTGATATGTTCCGTTCTGAATTGAGTTAATCTATTTCTGAATTGTTCTGAATCATCTGATGAATTCTGTCAGTTATTCGATTTGTCTCTGTCTTGATAAGTTAAGAATATTAAGTTTTGAAAATCTGTTAAAAGAACGTTTTAAGAAAACTAAGTTCTATATGTATCTTTGGAATCGATCGACCCCCACTTGCTGAGTGTTTCCCAAAACACTCACCCCTTACAAATTTCAGATAAAAATGAGGAGCAATTGAATGAGGAAGAGCAAGATGCTTTCTGGGGTTTGTGAACCAGAGATCAAGATCAGAACTCAAGATTTTACTTTTATTTCGTTTCCGCTATTTGAAACTCTGATGTACTTTATTCCATTGTCATTGTAAGACAATATTTTATTTATGAAAAAGACTGGTTTGATTTGATACGAGACTTTATTGTTTTCCATTTAATTGTTAAACAATGCCGGATGTCACCGATGCTTCGGACTCGGGGCATGACACAAGCTAAGGTTCACAGTGAACAGATTCAACAATTGCTCCATTTGCAAGGTTCACATCAGGGTAGAGGCCAAGGGAGAGGCCAAGTGGTTCAAGCAGTTGGGACTGATGAGATCTTTACTGCTTTTAAGAGGATGGATCCGCCTGAGTTTGCAAGAAGCACTGATCCATTGGTGGCTGTAGAGTGGATTAAAGCACTTGAGGCGATATTTGATCATCTCAAGTATGAAGACAAGGACAGAGTTGGTTGTGCAGTACTCATGTTAGTCAAAGCTGCACGTATTTGGTTGAATGCTACCAAGGTAAGTGTTGATGTTCCGGCAATGAAGTGGCAAGATTTCACGGAATCTTTTCTACGACAAGTATTTCCCCGATGCACTTCGAGTTCGGAAGGTGACTGAGTTTTAAGAGCTTCGACAGGGAGGTATGAATGTTGACGAGTACATTTTGAAGTTTGAGGAGGGCTGTCTATTTGCCCCATATATTGCCTCGAATGACAAAGACAAGTGTGCTCATTTCATTAGAGGACTTCGAGCAGAGATCAGGAGGGACATCAATATGTCTAAGGCGGTGACATTTAAAGAGATTGTGGCTAAAGCATTGTTAGCCAAGCAAGATGAGAAGGATATTGCTAGAGAGAGACAGGTGAAGCAGTAGGCTATTGCTCAAAGAGGTCAAGGTTTGAGCCAAAGAGGAAAAAGGCAGTTACAAGGGGAAAGGCAAGGTAGAGCCGAGTTCTAAAGCACCGACAGTCCCATTTGATCCAGAGAAGCCGTTGTGTCCCAAGTGCAATAGGCATCATAGGGGTGAGTGCAGGTTTGGTACTCATACGTGCTACCGATGTGGTACTGCAGGCCATATCGCCAAGGATTGTCCGAGAGGATCAAGTAAAAAGAAGGTGCAGGGTCGCATCTTCACCATGACGAAGGAAGGTATAAATCCTGATTCTTCTGTGATCTCTAGTACTATCTTAATTTCATGCAGAGTAGCTACGACATTGATTGATACAGGTGCTACTCATTCTTTTATGTCTGAACTATTTTTGAGATCTTTGGGTCTAGTTCCTTCTGTTCTTTCCCTCTAGTTTAATGTTGTATTGCCTTCTGGGGATGTGTTATGCTCGACGTCTATTATGTATTCGTGTTCTGTTCAAATTGATGAACGAATGGTTTATGCCGATTTGATTGTTATTCCGATGGTTGCGTTTGATATTGTACTTGGCATGGATTGGCTATCAACTTACCGTGCAGTGATTGATTGCGTTGCCAAGACGGTGAAATTTGCAAATGATGAAAATAAGGAAGGTATGCTCGCCAGTGCAGGTACTTCGCTGGTCCTTCCTTTTATTTCATGTCTTGAGGCTAAGAAGTGTTAGAGTAGGTGTACGTCGAGCCAAGTGTTGGCCGAGTGTACACAATGAAACTCTATGTATAACAGTTTTTATTTTAATAATATTTGAAATTATTGTTTTGGCACTTCTTTATCTGTATACCTATGCTAGTTGCATAGATAAAGTCAGAAAGAATATGAGATGCTCATATGATGAGTATCATGAAACTCATATTTGGAATACTGTATATTATAAACAGTTCCTAGTCGATTCAGCCGCTGCTAAAAGGATATAGGCCGCTCGAGTTCGAGACTAGTATCTGCGATGTGAGCACCATGTTTCATTGGTAGGGGACATTGTAATGTCCGAACATGCAGATAGGTGCTCCTGTTAGAGTGCATTGAACAACCCTCCATAAAGGACTTTCCAAGTGGTTCTCACTTATCGAGTGGAAACGTCCTAGTTTATGGTTGTACACCATTAGTCCTTATGACCCGGGACAACATTGAGACTCTATGTGCTAGCATTACACTTTGACTTGTTTACCGACTCTCATGGGGTCATCAGGTTGCAAGGTTGGGTGTTTTGTCGAAACATATAGGAGTCGATGCATTGTAGTCAGGGATTCATCGCTTACCTTCGGGTATGGATATCCTATGTGATATCATGTGTATGTAGTATGAAATCTCTGATCAGAGTATGGTGGTAATTATGAAAGGGGTTTCATAGATTACACCATCGATGCAACTACGACATGACACATAGTATCGATTCATTAACAATTCTCAATATAATAATGGTTGTCGAATCAGTCGGGATATATGAGATGAAGGGACCGTACTCTACACTAACCATAATAGAATGGTTCTTGCAAGCACTATCATTTGATACCTAGGGAATCATGTAAGCGATGCTGCTAGGCGTTTAACATGATTGGTTGGGTACTATCAGACTTGAGTTATGACGTTCTTGTTATCAAGGAGTTGATAAGTATGAATGGAACAATTGGGGTATGCTCGTATAAGGACATGTTTAGTCTGAATCACATGGAGATGTGAACCCACGGCTAGTTGTATCAATGAACCATTCAGGGCCACACAAGTGCTAGCTTTATAGATCCCGTTGAGAAGAAAAATAGTTCAATGTGTTGAACGGCTTATAAAGGAGTTTATAAGTGTAAATAAAAATAGAAGTATAACTTCTATAAGGAGAATGTAACCTTTAATTTGAGGAAGTGTTCCTAAATTAAAAATTGGCCAAACGAGTAATGTATTTGAAAATTGTGATTTTCATAAACATTATTATGGACTAAATTAAATTAATTCAAGTGTTGAATTAATTAAACATTAATGGGCCTAGTAGAGTCCAAATAATTAAATTAATTCAAGTGTTGAATTAATTAAATAACATTGGGCCTTGTAGAGCCTAATTAGAAATAATTATTAAACTAGTGGGCTTGAATAAAATCAAGTAAAGTTTTAAATGGACTCAAATGTGTTTGAGACATTTAAATAAAGTCCATGGGCTTTGTAAATGTTACAAGCCCACTTAAAAAGCATGCTAGGGAGGTGAAGAGTTGGAGATTGCTCTTTCATTAAAAAAAAATTGCATGGCATGCTCATGCACTTTTATCACTTTTTCACACACCAAGAAAAAACTCCCTTCTCTCACCTACCCATCTACTTGGTCGAAATTTCAAGGATATATCTCCTTAATTTTTCTCTTATTTTTCTTTTTCAATTGTTGAGGAAAGAAAGAAAACTTCTCAAAGAAAATGCCTTACATTTTCTAGTGCAAGTGTGAGGTGGATCTAGCTTGCAAGTGGTGGGCCTAATTTTGAAGGAAAGAAGGAAGCTTGTAGATCAACTCATCCCTTCAAAAGCTTAGTTATTTGACAACTAAGTTGGAGCCAACATCAATCTTTTAAGGTTGATAGGTAATATCTTTAAAACACCCTATGTATGACATATTTCGTGTTTTTGTATTTGCTACACACTATAGGCTTAGGGTGCTCGGTTTTCTTGTTGAAAAACAAATTTTGAAACTTCCGTTGCGCTTTCGGGCACCTTAGTCGATCCCCTTTCAAGTGGTATCTGAGCTAAGGATACTATTTTGTGTAGCATTTACATAATATTATATTGAGGTCAATTTCTAACCGCATGAGATGAATTTTTGCAACAAAAATCGAGGCCGTCGTGGGCTTCCCGAACAGCCTCCCTTCGAAAATAAATTTTTTTTTTGCAAGTTGGCCAGAATCCGGTGACGGCGATGACGACTAGGGTTTCCAAAATTATTTTGGAATATCAAAGTGTCATGGGCCTTGAATTCGTTGGGCCATTAGATGGCTAATACAATTTGTGAATTTAAATGGGACAAAATGTTTTTTGGTGAAAAATGATTTTTTGAGCCCAGTTTAAATCCACAAAAGTTGTACATATTATCTCATGAAATAAATAATTGAAGTTGGACTTTAATTATTTATAGTAAATTGTGATTTACAAGAAATTCGATTATAAATAAATTAATTATAAAGTAGACAAAGGAGTTTGTATACTTTGTTAATTTAGTTTATAATCGTGGCGGTTAGTAATTGGATCAAGATATATAATATTGGATCAATTAATTATTGTGATAATTAATTGATGGTGTATGATATGTGATATTATGCATGAAGGATGATCAAAAGCCCAAGACCAATTTGCTAGGTGTATGCTAGGATATTTTGTGTTGAATGATTGTAATAATTATCAAATTTAAAGTGGGCTTGGTTTATGGCCCGTTCCCACCCCATGAGATGTATCCCTATTTGCCATGGATATTTATTTGTAAATATTATAATAGTGGAAGATCAAGATTGGAAGATGGTGGCCTTGATGATTATGAAGATCGAAGACATGTAAATATTGGAAGCTTATATAATAGTTGTATTTGCATCCCATGCATTTCCCTAGGATTGGACCTAGGTCCGTGCTTAGCCACATGGGCCATTAGTTTTGGGGTGATTGATCATCCTTGTTTTGTTTACTATTTATAATATATGCATGATATGTTATAAATAATGAGTATGTGCGTTATTATTATGATAATAACAAAGTTGCATGAATCCGGCAAACATACGATCAAACATGGCGAGTTTTTTAAATAAAATTAATGATGAGACCTTTCAAAATTAAAAACCCTCATTTTGAATAAAATTCAAAATTAATGTCAAGCCCGAAAAGGGGAATTATAAAGTTGTTTATAATTTCCATGTCTTCCATCGACAATGGGTGCATGATGAACGCTACCCGTGCTCGGGGCTCGGCTCATATTATTGGGGGGGCCCTAGGTGCCGGAAAGCTGTGACATCCATTGACATGGTGATGTGAACTACGTGGAACTCCCATGATTTCGGCTCATATTATTGAGGGAACTCATGGCGACCGTCCATTAAGGTTCAACATCGATGGGTAAGGCTTGACACGTAAAGATGAACGATGTCATATTATTGGGTCCTAATCAAACGCGAGACAAAATTTTACGTAGAGGGTTGCACAGTGATGCAATTGGAAACTACCTTTTAGGAATTACGATTGGCTGATATTATTCGGGATCATAATTCGCTAATTGGACCTTGCGTACCTACTGAGGAAAGGAGTTTCCCGTTTTCACTAGAGGGTAGTGAAAGATGTCAAAACAGTGGAGTAAACATTTATAAAGTAAAAATCTATATTTTATATCTTATTAAATATTTTAAAATAGTCATTAACATTTATATGTTTTACTTTTCAGTACAAATTTGACAATGTCTTCGATTCGCAATCCGTTATATGCTATACTCGAAAAACACGTTTTAACCGGACCTAATTACCTCAATTGGCTAAGAAACCTAAAGATCGTCTTGAATTCGGAAAGGATAGCATATACACTGACTGAGTCGCCCCCTGTTGAGGCTCCGACGGACTGCACTCTTGAGGAATTGCAGACTTACAAGGAATGGTGTGACCATGACTTGAAAGCCAGGTGTTATATGCAGGCTTCTATGAACGATGAGCTGCAGAGGAGTTTTGAGGATCCAAAGAGTGCTGCTGACATTCATTTGCATCTCAAGGAGCTCTTTGGTTAGCAGACGCGGCCTTTTAGGCATGCTACCGTCAAGAAGCTGATCACTTTGCGCATGCGAGATGGGGCCTCGGTCCATGAGCATGGCCTGAAGATGATTGGGCTCGTGGACAAGCTCGTTGGCATGGATCTGGTGTTGCCTTCGGAGTTGACCACCGACGTGTTGCTTTTGTCACTGCCTAGCTCATTTGATAGTTTTGTGGTGAATTTCAATATGAACAAGATGGAGCCAACCCTTGAGGAGTTGGTGAACATGCTTGTGATCTTTGAGTCCACATCAAGAAAGAGAAGCCGGTTCTTTATGTGGGTTCTTCATCTGGTACGAAGAACGATCCACGTGGGAAGGGAAAGAAGCGTTCTTTTGAATGTCCCAAGAAGAACGTGCCTTTGAAGAGGCAGACTCCGATTCCCGCTGTGGCAGCCATACCAGTGAAGGCTGACAAGACTGCTGATATTTGTCATCACTGCAAGAAGCCTGGACATTGAGGCGTAATTGTAGAGAATATCTTTCCCAGAAGAGCTCTGGAAATGGTATGTTCTATATTGAAGTAAACATTTCAATTAACTCTACTTCTTGGGTATTGGATACCGGATGTGGATCACATCTCTGTAATGATTTGCAGGTGATGGGAAGAAGTAGAAGGCTTAGGGAAGGTGAGACCTTCTTGAGGATGGGCAATGGAGCAAGAGTTGCTGCCAAGGCTATTGGAGATGTTTACTTGCTTTTGAACAATGATTTTAAGTTAATTTTGAGAGATGTTTTGTTTATACCAGATTTGGTGAAAAACATTATTTCCATTTCTATGCTTGATAAAGATGAATTTTCTTGTTCATTTAGCAAAGGTGTTTGCAACAATTACAAGAATGAATGTTTATTTTGTACTGGAGAACTTGAAAACGATCTCTACACCTTAAAATTGAAAGATATTCCACCAAACAATTTCCAAGAAATAACAACAACAAACAAGCAAAAAAAAGATACTCTAAATTCGGCACAATTGTGGCATGCTCGATTAGGAAATATTTCCCTAAGAAGGATGAACAAGTTAGTGGGAGTGGGCATGTTTGATATGTCTGATATTAATTTTCTCAGGACTTGTAAATCCTGTCTAAAAGGAAAGATGACCAAAATTCCCTTTAAGGGCCATGTGGAGCGAGCCAAAGGGTTATTGGATTTGATCCATACCGATGTGTGCGGTCCGCTTAACATCACCACTAAGCATGGACATGCCTACTTCATCACCTTTACCGATGACTTTTCGAGGTATGGGTATGTGTATTTGATGAAATACAAGTCTGAAGCCTTTAAAAGTTCAAAGAATTCAGAAGTGAAGTAGAGAAACAGTTGGGACGAAGCATCAAGACACTTCGATCGGATCGAGGTGGTGAGTACTTGAGTGCCGAGTTCCAAGAGTATCTTAGGGAGAATGGGATTCTCTTGCAGTGGACTCCGCCCGATACACCGCAGTTGAATGGTGTTTCGGAGTGTCGTAACCGGACATTGATGGACATGGTTCGGTCTATGATGGGGTTCACGGAATTGCCGTCATCCTTTTGGGGATATGCGCTTGAGACAGCGGCACTGTTGTTGAACAATGTCCATTCAAAAGCAGTTGATAAGACACCATATGAGATATGGATGTGTAAGCCTCCCAAGTATTCTTATCTTAGAATATGGGGGTGCCCTGCTTATGTGAAGCAGGTAGTGGGAGATAAATTGGATAGTCAATCCATTTTATGTTACTTTGTGGGATATCCAAGGAATTCTGTTGGATATTATTTCTATCATCCCCAAGAAACAAAGGTGTTTGTTTCTAGGAATGCAACTTTTTTGGAAAAGAAATTTCTATTGGATAGAAAAGGGGAGATGATAGAACTCAAAGAGGTTCGAGAGACACCTACAATTATAGAACCCACACCCAAAGAGCCAAGAGAGGAGATACAAGCTCCTAGAATATCCGAGAGAGTCTCGAGACCACCTATGAGATATGGTCTGCTTCTTGATTAGGGCCATGATGAGCCTAACCATGGATGTGATCCAAGGACCTTCAAGGAAGCGTTATCTGATGCCGATTCATCCAAGTGGCTTGAAGCAATGGAATCTGAGATGAATTCCATGCATTCGAACCAAGTGTGGAATCTCGTGGATCCATCTGAGGGAATTGTTCCCATAGGGTGTAAATGGATTTACAAGAGGAAACTTGGGGCGGATGGGAAGGTATTGACCTTCAAGGCGCGATTGGTGGCAAAAGGATATACTCAAAGACAAGGATTTGACTTTGAGGAAACCTTTTCTCCAGTTGCAATGTTCAAGTCTATAAGGATATTGCTAGCCATAGCTGCATGGTATGACTATGAGATATGGCAGATGTGTTGGAAACTAAATTCCTGCGTTTGACAAAATATGAATCAACTGAAAATACGAACCAACTGATCGAGTAAACTGAACTCAGCAACTGGACTTAATATTTGAAATCAACTGACTGATCAGTTGGAAACTGATCAGTTGATATATTCAGCCGTATGCTAAGCACCCTTCAACTGAACATATCTCGGGAAAGAACAATCAACCGTAAAGAGACATAGAAGATTGCAACGCCGCACATCAATCAATACAGCTTAGAAAAACGCATTTTGGCGAAAGCAATTAAGACGCCGCATCACAATAAATGAAGCAAACAATGTCCAAGGAATAATCAAGTAGAAATCAACAGATACAAAGATTCAAATTCATCTCAAGTTACCGTTGGAGAAAAGAAGCTTATAAATATGACAGAAAAACATCTGAAGAAAAAAAAGAGAGACAACACTATTCAAAAGCTTGCTGTCACTCTGTCAAAATCTCAGCTCAATCTTACTTGATATATTCGTAGCAGTTAAAGCTACAATTTGAGCTTATTAGCAAGTTGTAATAATCGTTGAAATTGGATATTGCTAAGATCAGTTACGCACTGAGAACATTCTGTAATACTAAGAGTTTCAGTTTTTGGCAGTGTTAAGTCAAAACTGAAGTGGGTCAGTACAATTCTTGTATTTGATCAAAGTCTTTTAGTGGATATCCTATCCTTAAGATAGAAGGGGTGACGTAGGAGTAATTAAATTCTCCGAACATCCAGAAACAACCCTTGCCTATTTTATTTCAGTTTCGTATTCTATCTTTCAGTCAGTTATTTTCCGCAACTACTTTAGTTTAACTGATTGTCATTGACCAACAAGATACCGAGAATCAGTTTGTCACCAAACTGAACTCAAAATTCGAAAAGATCAATTTTAATTGTGAGTGTTTATTCAACCCCCCCTTCTAAACAGTCTTGATACGTTAATCGATCCTATCAAGTGGTATCAGAGCGGTTGAATCTTGTTCTTGAATACTTTTGATCTAAAAACTTGCCAGCATGACTTCATTCAACAAAATTCCCATGTTCTCCAGAGAAGAATTTGATGATTGGAAAATCAGAATGCAGGCTCATTTGGCTGCACAAGATGATGACATGTGGTATGTCATATCTGATTGACCCACGAAGTTTCTAAAAGCAAATACAGCAGTTGCCATAACAGAAGGGGCACCACAAAGAATAGAAAATCCCAGAGATGAATGGAAAACTGAAGACAAAATAAAAGCAAATCTTGACAATGTGGCTAAAGACATTCTGTACAAAACGCTGGACAAAGTAACTTTCAGCAAAATAAAGATGTGTAAAACAGCCAAAGAAATTTGGGAAAAGCTGATCCAGCTGTGTGAAGGAAATGATCAAACCAAAGAAAATAAACTTTCTGTTGCTGTTCAAAAGTTTGGTAACATAAAAATGAAAGCAGTATCATCAATGCACGAGTATGATGAAAGAGTGAGCTGTATCATCAATGCACGAGTATGATGAAAGAGTGAGCAGTATCATCAATGAGTTAAATGCACTTGGAAAAGTGTATACCAATAAAGAAATTGCACTAAAAGTAATGAGAGGTCTTCCCAAGGAATGAGATGTCAAGACCATGGCAATGAGGGAGTCCAAAGATCTGAATCAGATTGAACTTCATGATTTGTTTGCTGATTTAAAGGCTTATGAGTTTGAGATGCAGACCAGAGAAGGAGAACCATCTACCTCTGCAGCTACAACTGCTCTAGCTGCTGTCAGAACTGAACAAATCAGTTCATTCGAAAAATCTGCTGATCAGTTGAGTAATGATGCTATGTCATTATTCATCAAAAAATTCGGAAGATTCATGAGAAAGAATCAAGGGAACTTCCAGAAGCCATACCAAAGGAAAAATTCCAAAGATGAACCAAATGCCTGCTATAACTGTGGCAAATCAGGTCACTTCATTGCTGATTGTCCTAAACCAAAGAAGGACAGTCAAGGCTCAACTGACAGAAGAAATAAATCATATGAACGCAAAAGAAGATCCAAGGAAGATAAGAAGGTCTTCAGAAAGAAACATGAGGTACTCTTAGCTGAAGAAAACAAATCTAAATGGGCAGAAACTGACAGTATAGAGTCGGAACCAGAAAGCTCATGCAGTTCTAGTGATGATGAGGAAGTATAGTGCTTGATGGCTAATGATGCAGCAGAAGAATCATCTAGCCAACAGGTATTTGATTTCAGCTCAACTGATTTCACACGAGAAGAACTCATTCTAACACTACATGACATGGTAAATGAGTATCAAAAGCTTGCATCATCATTTGAAGAAATCAAAGCAAAGAAAACTGATCCCACAGACAATAAAACCAAAACTGATGAATCAGTCGATGGCTTGAGTCTAAAAAGGGAAATTGCTGAGTTAAAAGCAGAAAGAAACAAAAATCAGTCATTAATACAGAGGTTGATGCTTGAAAACTCAAAACAGACTGAGCTTATTTGATATGTGTGATTTTTACGTGCTTTATTACATTAGTTTGTGTGTGTTTGCATTGTGCATGCGTACATTTCGTTTACATTTTGTTCACTTTAGAGTAAACATTTGCATGTGATCGTGTCTCACTTGGATGTGACGAATTTGCAGGAAAAATGGCCGGAAAAACGGAACTCGGAGCCAAGTGCTAAGCCAACAAGATTGTATACAGAAAGGTTGGCGCCCGAGCGGTAATTTTCTACCGCTCGGGCGCGAGAAGCGAGTTGCTGAAGAGACGGACAGAAGATGTGGCGCTCGGGCGGTGAAATTCTACCGCCCGAGCGCGAGAAGGGATCCACTAGGAAGAAATTACAGAAGATTGGCGCTCGAGCGGTACTTTTCTACCGCCCGAGCGCCAGAAGTCGCATACTCCAGGCATTCTACAGAGAGTGTGGCGCTCGAGCGGTAATTTTCTACCGCCCGAGCGCCACCTAATTTTGGCAAGATTTCTTGTCCGATCCTTTACCTTATTTTGGAGGAGGGAAGATATAGAAAGGAGGGAGGACGATTTTGACTCATGGAGACTCCATTATTCAGCCACCAGAAGTTTTGGAGAGCCTCTGGCGCTTGGATTGAAGATTTGAAGATTTCCGGACATCGTTCTTCGTGTTTTTCGTCACTTCTAGTATTTCTTATTTAGTTTTTGTCACTTGAACTTAATTTTGTTAATTTCAATCATGAATTCTAGTAGCTAAACTTTAATATTTGTTGGGATTTAAGGAGAGCCTACCCCAAACTTTGATTTGAATTAATTTTTATTCCATTGTTGCGTAATTCTTGATTATACTATTGTTTTTCTTCATGTTGTTAGAGCGTAGCTAACTTTAACAACGTTTTTATATTGCGAGTGAGTTCGAGAGAATAACTTGTGATAGGAACGAGTAGTATAATCCGTGGATCTACAATTTACATAGACATATGAAATTGGATACGCGCCGATAGTCATAGTCCTTAGGGTCGAAAACTAGGGTATTTCATAAATCGACATGCGATTCACTCTTGATAAATAATTAAAGACATTTAATTACTTCATTGAGTCGAATTAGTTTGGCATAGCTCGAGAGAGTGTGTTCAATTGTAAAGGAAATCTTGTCGGAAGCATATAATCATTATCGAACGAATTAATTAATTAACGAGGGGTAGGTGAACCGAAATTCCCAACAAATTCATTTCTCCTTGAATTTTACTCAACATTTTAGATATTAATTCTCATTAATTACTTATTAAAGCATTTTATTTACATCTTTCTTTGAGCATAGTAGTATTAATTACTCAATCAAATTTTCGTTGTTAAAGATCTCATAACTGAAAAGAATAATTTTTAAATACAGTCCTCAGTGGAACGATACTCGTACTCACTTATATTATACTATTACTTGACATCGTGCACTTGCGATTAATTTTCGAGCTTACAAAACCATATTTTTATTGGGGATTTTATTGTGCAAGTTTTGCTCGATCAAGTTTTTGGCGCCGTTGCCGGGGATGAAATTGACAAATTTTTCTTTTTGTTATTTTCTTTAGTTAATTTAATTTTTATTTATTTATTTTATTTTATTTTATTCCTGCGTGATCTACCATTTTCTATTTTCTTTTTGCAGGAAATTTTCTTGTGCAATACTTTGAGATGTTTCATCGAAAAATATTCACAAGATTTGCCCAACAACGCGGAGAGCCTTTTTACGCAGCATGGGAGAGATTCGATTATTTAGCAAACAATTTCTTGTATCATGATTTTTCTAACTATTCTCTTCTTAAATTTTTCTTTAATGGTTTGGATGCAGTAACACGAAGATGGGTGATCGACGGAGCACTAACAACAGGCAATCCACTATTTTGCCGAGATGATGAGGAAATGATACTTTTGTTGGGTGATATGGCGGACTTTGACTACCATAGGTATTGGGGTCTTTCGCCACAGTGTTGGAGTCATCAATACACACAAGATCATTACCCAGAGTATAAAGACCAACCATTCGAGTTTCAAAATGATGATAGAGATAGCCATGAACTGATCACGACTCAACTAGAAGATACCGTGAATAGGTATGTGGCACTGACTGAGGCAGCTATGGAAAATCAAATTAATTCTCTGCGCAACCTTGAGGAGCAAATAGAAAATATCAATAAATCCATCTTTCAGAGTCGCCGAGAACATGAAGTGAAGCGAGATACTCAACCGGTGATCGATCCGGTTTGGTTTGATGATGATGACTCAAACAACCAAGATAGTGAGAATGATGTGGATAAGACTGAAAATCTAGAGTTGTTTGAGCCTTCACTGGTATGTGAGCCTCAGTCGGAAGAGATTTTTGAAGAATTTGCTGATAAAGGAGTGCCGACACTGTTTTTCTCATCTCATGCCGATTATTCAGAGTTGTGTGTTGTTGAGGTGACGAGCTTAATGTGTCTATATCTAGACAGATTTGAGGGCATATGGAATCCAGACCCAGATGTGGTATCATATGACACTTACTTTGGGCATCAGCCGCTCTTTGATAAGGGCTTCTGAGGGTCAAGCCGACGACTAGAAATCAGGCGCTACTTGGGAGGCAACCCAAGCGTTTTGTATTTTAGTTATTTATTTTAATTTTAGTTGTTGCATTGAGTCTTGTTTCTTTGTGATTTGATTTTGCTCAATTTCTTTTGTGCAGGGTGAGCATATTGGAGACGTGGAAGATCGATGGCCTCAAGGGCTCATACAGTAGGAAAAGATTAATATCCAACTGCAACTACTACATTATAATCAACCAGGGGAGTTTCTATTTTTATTTTTTTATTTTTTTATTATTTTTTTTTATGCATGCATTTAGTTGTGGGTGTTTGGTCGATTTTTTTTCTCTTTTCTTATGTGTCGTTTAATGCATTGGGGACAATGCATGACCTTAGTATGAGGGGGGTCGTTTTTCGTATTTGTTGTCTTGCGTATTTGTCCTGCATGAGTGTCAGTTGATGGTGAAATTAGACAATTGGTAGCCAGTGATGATTTTAAGCTAAATGAACTGCATGTTGCTTAGTCTTATCACTCGTTATGAATCCTCCGGTATATTAATTTTGTTTATGCACACATAGTGGATTTTAATAGTGGTGTCGATGATGGTTAAGTTCAAAATAATGTGTGAGGGGAACTGGAGAAACATTAGATGCGAGTGGGACTTGAATGAATACATGTTGAAATGAGTTACTAACCAGTAGCATAAACTCAAGTAGAAAATCAAATGTATTCCTCAAATATCCTTCATCCCAATCGTGCATAGGACCTAAAAATCCATCCATAGGCCAGATAAATAAAAATACCCGATATCCAAAGCCTAGGGAGTACCCATGAGAAAACGATGCACAAAAAAAAAATGAAATAATAAAGGGGATGTAAGGTGAGGGGGAGCCAAAAAGGGATGAAATCCTATCCCAAGGCTAAAAAAGATGGAGATGTAAGGCGTTGAGGAATGTCAGAGAAAATTTCTGACAAGGGCATAGTGAAAATGATCTACGTACTCCCAATCTCCCTAAGCCAGTTGAGCAGTTATAACTATTGACCCCATGCCTTTTGATGTTTTACCATGAAATTCTACCACTTTATGTGTTTACTGGTCGGTCCCAAATAGAAACAGAACTCAGTAGAGCGAAACTTGCGTTGACTTGTCTATTTGGCAACCCACATGATTTGCGAATAAAACTGTCTGAAACACAAGCTAGAAAAATCCACGGCACACACAACCACACTCTGTTGGAAAAGAAAAAATGCTGTGCAATGTTTTGAAGGGGCAGTAATATATGTTGTGATTTGACTAAGTGGATGTGGTTCAAACACCCGCTGAGGCAGGAGATACCGGTTCGCTACTTCACCATCATTTTAGTTGTTTCAGTACCCTCCCTTTTGTGTTTGTTTCGTGTTTTGATTGTGGTCTATAACCTATTTTACTTGAGGGCAAGCAAAAGGTTAGTATGAGGAGGTTGATATGTGTGATTTTTACGTGCTTTATTACATTAGTTTGTGTGTGTTTGCATTGTGCATGCGTACATTTCGTTTACATTTTGTTCATTTTAGAGTAAACATTTGCATGTGATCGTGTCTCACTTGGATGTGACGAATTTACAGGAAAAATGGCCGGAAAAACGGAACTCGAAGCCAAGTGCTAAGCCAACAAGATTGTATACAGAAAGGTTGGCGCCCGAGCGGTAATTTTCTACCGCTCGGGCGCGAGAAGCGAGTTGCTGAAGAGACGGACAGAAGATGTGGCGCTCGGGCGGTGAAATTCTACCGCCCGAGCACGAGAAGGGATCCACTAGGAAGAAATTACAGAAGATTGGCGCTCGAGCGGTACTTTTCTACCGCCCGAGCGCCAGAAGTCGCATACTCCAGGCATTCTACAGAGAGTGTGGCGCTCGAGCGGTACTTTTCTTCTGCCCGAGCGCCACCTAATTTTGGCAAGATTTCTTGTCCGATCTTTTACCTTATTTTGGTGGAGGGAAGATATAGAAGGGAGGGAGGATGATTTTGACTCATGGAGACTCCATTATTCAGCCACCAGAAGTTTTCGAGAGCCTCTGGCGCTTGGATTGAAGATTTGAAGATTTCCGGACATCGTTCTTCGTGTTTTTCGTCACTTCTAGTATTTCTTATTTAGTTTTTGTCACTTGAACTTAATTTTGTTAATTTCAATCATGAATTCTAGTAGCTAAACTTTAATATTTGTTGGGATTTAAGGAGAGCCTACCCCAAACTTTGATTTGAATTAATTTTTATTCCATTGTTGCGTAATTCTTGATTATACTATTGTTTTTCTTCGTGTTGTTAGAGCGTAGCTAACTTTAACAACGTTTTTATATTGCGAGTGAGTTCGAGAGAATAACTTGTGATAGGAACGAGTAGTATAATCCGTGGATCTACAATTTACATAGACATATGAAATTGGATACGCGCCGATAGTCATAGTCCTTAGGGTCGAAAACTAGGATATTTCATAAATCGACATGCGATTCACTCTTGATAAATAATTAAAGACATTTAATTACTTCATTGAGTCGAATTAGTTTGACATAGCTCGAGAGAGTGTGTTCAATTGTAAAGGAAATCCTGTCGGAAGCATATAATCACTATCGAACGATTTAATTAATTAACGAGGGGTAGGTGAACCGAAATTCCCAACAAATTCATTTCTCCTTGAATTTTACTCAACATTTTAGATATTAATTCTCATTCATTACTTATTAAAGCATTTTATTTACATCTTTCTTTGAGCATAGTAGTATTAATTACTCAATCAAATTTTCGTTGCTAAAGATCTCATAACTGAAAAGAATAATTGTTAAATACAGTCCTCAGTGGAACGATACTCGTACTCACTTACATTATACTATTACTTGACATCGTGCACTTGCGATTAATTTTCGAGCTTACAAAACCATATTTTTATTGGGGATTTTATTGTGCAAGTTTTGCTCGATCATTATTCAGTCTTGGAACAAATCATCTACTGCACTAAATGAAATGCAGATTTCACAAAAATCAGTTTCTGATAAAACTGGTTTAGAGTTCAACACTCAAGGAGAAATGTATCCAAATGATACTCAACCAAAGCTAACAATAGACAAAGGGAAATACATTCACTTTGTCAGATCAGCAGTGGTACAAGAACAAATTGAGCCCAGTAAACTGATTGAGCAACCTACTGAGAATATGAACAAGGCTAGAAGATATGGGATTGGTTATAGTCAAAAATTCTCAACTGATTCACAAAGTCAGTCATCAAAGAGATTTTATAAAAACTATTCGAATGGCTATTCCAATTACTATAACTGCAAGCCATTTCAGAAGAGATATAGACTGAACAATCAGTTGAATAAAGCTAAAACACATATTGTATCATTCGTACACTACACAAGCACACAAAAGCTGAGAAAAACCATTTGGAATACAACTATTGGAAAGCCTGTTAGACTAATCCAAGTATGGTTTCCTAAAGGACTAATCAGTTCAGGACTCAAATAGATATGGGTACCAAATTATATTATGTGTGTGACTGCAGGTAACAGGTACAAACAAGAACTCAATATGGTATTTGGACAGTGGATGTTCGCGACATATGACAGGAGATGCAAGTGTGCTATCTTAACTGATCAAATACAGTGGTCCAAATATCAGTTTTGGTGACAATTCCAAAGGTAGAACTGTGGGTAAGGGTAAGCTTATCCATGGTAACTTTATTTTTAAAGATGTTCTATTAGTAGAAAACCTGAAGTATAACTTGATCAGCATCAGTCAGTTATGCGACAGTGGATTCTCAGTACATTTTGACAAAAACTCATGTTTAGTCAAAACTTCAACTGATGAAATCATACTAACTGGCAAACGTTATGGAAACACATATAAAATCAGTTGGAATGATCAAACTTATGCATCAGTTTGTTTTATTGCTTCCAAATCATCTAAAAACTGGTTGTGGCATAAGAGACTAAACCATTTAAACTTTAAAACCATTGCCTATCTGAGTAAACATGAACTTGTAACTGGTTTGCCCAAAATAGACTTTTCAAAAGAAAAACTTTGCTCAGCATGTCAGTATGGTAAACAAGTACGATCTTCTTTTAAAAACAAGGGTTGTAAATCTTCATCCCGATGCTTAGAACTGTTGCACATGGATCTCTTTGGTCCTATACCAGTCATGAGCTTAGGGGGAATGAAATACACCTTGGTAGTCGTAGATGATTTTTCAAGATTTACTTGGGTTATTTTTCTCAAATCTAAAGACCATACTGCTTCACAACTGATAAAGCTGTTCAAAAGACTTAAATGAAAAATCAGTTGGAATTGATCGAATCAGATCAGATCGAGGAACTGAATTCATCAATCAAACTCTTTCAAATTTTCTAGAGAATGCTGGAATTAAGCATGAGCTCTCAGCAGCCAGAACTCCTCAGCAAAATGGTGTAGCTGAGAGAAGAAATCGGACCCTTAAAGAAGCTGCTAGAACAATGCTTGCTGATTCTGGTATTTCTCAAAGGTTTTGGGCAGAGGCAGTAAACACTGCGTGTTATACTCAGAACAGATCAATGATTAATAAGAATCATATGAAAACACCATATGAGATCTGGCATGGAAGAAAAAGTATAATTACTTATTTCAAAATATTCGGCTGCAGATGTATTATTCTTGATAATGGTAAAAATTATTTAAAAGCGTTTGATGCTAAATCTGCAGAGGGAATATTTCTTGGATACTCATCAGTTAGTATAGCTTATAGAGTCTTCAACAAGAAAACCCTAAATGTTGAAGAATCAGCTCATGTTGATTTTGATGAAACTGAACTAACTAATAAGCCAACTGATCAAGTTGAGTTAGTTGATCGATTTACAGATATCAGTTTAGAGAATGATGATGAAAAAGACAATCATATTAATCAAAACAATCTCCAAACACCCGAACCAGAAGTGTCAGATCAATCAGCTGAACCAGAAGTCATTCCTAATGATCAGTTGATAGAGCATAATGATAACATTCAAATACCAGTTGACGAAGCACCAACTGAGATTGAAAACTGTGTTCAGTTACCAACTGAAGAAATTGTTGATACAACAAATACTGAGTACAGATGGAGAAAATCACATCCACCTGAGCTGGTAATAGGAAATCCATCTGATCCAGTAAGAACTCGCAATCAAATGCTAAATTTATTTATCCATTCAACTTTTGTATCACAACTAAAACCAAAGAAAATTGATGAGGCTCTTGCTGATCCCAACTGGGTAAATGCAATGCAAGAAGAGCTAAATCAGTTCACTCATAACAATGTCTGGAACATAGTTCCAAGACCAGTTTCAAAAACTGTTACAGGTACAAAATGGGTTTTCAGGAACAAACTGAACGAAGATGGTTCAGTTGGACGCAACAAAGCAAGATTAGTAGCACAAGGATACAGACAAGAAGAAGGCATTGACTATGATGAGACATATGCTCCAGTTGCAAGACTGGAAGGAATCAGAATGTTTCTTGCTTATGCATCATACAAGAACTTCAAAGTTTATCAAATGGATGTCAAAAGTGCATTCCTAAATGGCCAGCTACAAGAGAAAGTATATGTTGAACAACCCCCAGGTTTTGTAAATCACAACTTTCCTGATCATGTATATCATTTGAACAAAGCCTTATATGGTCTTAAACAAGCTCCGAGAGCTTGGTACGAAACTCTTTCAAAATTCCTAACTGATCATGATTTCTCTGTTGGACCAGTTGATAAGACCTTGTTCAAATTTAATAAGAATGATCACATTTTATTAGTTCAAATTTATGTTGATGATATCATATTTGGGTCAACTAACCCAAATTATGCGAGAAATTTGCTAAGCTAATGCAGGATAAGTTTGAAATGAGCATGATGGGTGAACTGACATTCTTTCTTGGACTACAAGTGAAGCAACTGGAAACTGGTATATTCATAAGTCAGACTAAATATACAAATGAGCTGTTGAAGAAATTTGGCATGGAATCATGTTCAGCTGCGAATACTCCAATGAGCTCATCAGTAAAATTGGACACTGATCTAGGGGGAATATCAGTTGAGGCGACATTATATCGAGGTTTAATAGGGTCATTGTTATACCTAACTGCCAGTCGCCCTGATATTGTATTTTCTGTGTGTATGTGTGCTAGATTTCAAGCAAATCCTAAGCAATCACATTTCTCAGCTGCTAAAAGAATTTTGAAATACCTTAAGGGTACACAAAATGTTGGGTTATGGTACTCTAAAGACTCTACTTTCAATTTAGTTGGATATTCAGATGCAGATTATGCAGGATGTAAGCTTGATCGTAAAAGTACAAGTGGATCTTGTCAGTTTCTAGGAGACAGGCTGATCTCTTGGTTCAACAAGAAGCAGACATCTATAGCTACCTCAACAACTGAAGCAGAATACCTTGCTGCTGGTAGTTGCTGTGCACAACTGATCTGGATCCAGCAACAATTGAGAGATTATGGAGTAATTACAAATAATTCGCCCATATTTTGTGACAATACGAGTACAATTGCCATCAAATATAATCCAGTTCTTCACTCAAGGACAAAGCATATAGATGTCAGACACCACTTCATAAGAGATCATGCTTTGAAGAATAAAATCAGACTGGATTATATATCAACTGAGCAACAAGCAGCTGACATCTTCACCAAACCATTACCCGAGACTAAGTTTTCTTACTTTCACAATATTCTTGGTTTAATTGATCTGTCTTAAAATTATTACTAATGTTGTTTTACTAATAGAATTATCTGCAGAAAATAAGACACAACAAATTGAAAATAATACTTTATTAAGAATACCATCGATCCCAGTGTACAAAAGATATCATAGAACCAACTGAATCCTGCCATTCTCTAATCCAATCATTCAACTCATAAATTTGGATTCTAGAAAATGACCTAGTTGTAGAAATCTTCTCAACCACATGCCATTCTTTCCATAACATTGCTTCTAACAGACATTTGTCATCAATCAGATCTGTAACATGCCTAACTTCAAAACGATCAATGTATTTTCTTGCTGTTGCTGCTTGAGCACGAGTAGGAACAGCACCACTACTACTTACCCTCTGCAAATCATGAATCTTGAACCATGTTGACATCACTTTCATCAAGACATATTCTTCCATTGTCTTCTTCAATTCTTCTAAATAAGGACTTAATTGCTCATTAACTTGAATATGCGAACTACTGCATGCATCAGAGTTACTTGAATCCGACATATTGAACTGTTATTGTCTCACATTCTGTCATCTTATTTAAAGACATATGAAATTTAAATGTCGAAGAAACTGAAGAGACTCAAATCAACTGAAACGTCTTTCTCATTTACCGAGGCTTCTTAACTATCAGTTGTTCATTATCAACTGATATCAGTTTGACATTTATTACTTAACGCTTAACCAATCATCAGTTCATCTATTTATGATCGTAATTCATGTATAATAAATAATGAAACTTATTATTTGCAGGAAAAAGAAAAAACAAAGTTAAGCCAAAATAAATGTTTTATTCATCCATAAATATTTGCTTGGATTAAATTTTCATATTTTTCCTCTATATCATCTATCCACATTCTCAACCAAACGGATAGAGATGAGGAAGATGTCTTGAGAAAGCTGTGTGAAGAAGCTATGCGATTAAGGATCTCCAGTTCCTTTCGAAGCATAAGCTGATAGATATGACCATCCTTGAAGATGTCCACCCACACAGCTATATTCAAGTGCTCCCGCACTTCTCTCAACTCTGCCATCAGTTTGGGAGTGGTAGACTCTCCAGAATTATACATGAACGCAAGCTCCTGTAACTTTTCCCAGTAGAGAAGACTCTTGTAGAAGACTTCGTCTTCTATAACAACCTTCCTAGCTTCCAGAGAAAATGGCGAAGCACTCGAGCTACTCGCATCTGCCATTCTTTCGTCTTGAATATTTTCACCAATATAACTGAAACTAACCGTGTTACTTCTATTTATAGCAGAATATCAAGGAAGCTGAAGGGTCGTCAACGTTTCAGCAAACGATAATCTTTCTGACCTTTAAATTTATTCGCTTTAGTTATTTTATGAAATAATTAAGGGGGAATAATGGTTTTAAAAGGTTAACTGAGAAGACAAATGTTAGTAAACTCTCAACTGAAAGGACACAGTCTTACAACTGATCGTTTAGTTGGGTATTTCACTAATCTTCTCATATAAGTTAACTAATTAAAACATATTATATTCCAAATCAAGTGACGTGACTGTCTATTATCTAATGATGAATCTCATTTTGAAAACGTGGAAGCATTTGAACTGTTTAAATTGTACACACGCTTATAGCACACGAACACACGTTTTTATTCAAAATTTTGATGGACTGACACGTGTCCAGAATCTAAACAGTCACATACATATAAATAATTTCCCGCTTCAATTCAGCTTTCTTTCTTACGCGTACATCATCTCTTAGAGCAAACTCATACACTCAGAGCTTGTATTTCGCAAAATTTCAGGTTTCCTTACTCTCAGCAATGGCGAATCAAATCCCAGCTCACATGTTGAACGCTATGGCCATTGATTTTGACTCAGTTCTATCAGTTCACGAAGCTGAAATTAAGAACGTCTTTCTGAAGATTGAATCTGCTGGTCTCAGAATGTTTTTGGGACAATACTCGCAGGAGATTTACCCAAAAGAACTCCAAGACCTCTACTCAAATGGATATATCAACTCTGATGGAAACATCATTGCCACTATTAACGGTCAGTCGGTGACCATTTCTGAAGATTCTTTCGGAGAAATCTTTTCATTACCCTCTGATGGATTAGTACACCTTGCTGATGTTAAAGTATCAGATATTGAAGAAATGCAAACTGCACTCTCTGCTGATGGGCGGAATATCAAAGTTTCCGATCCTAAGAAGGAACTGAAGCATGAGGTTCAGTTGCTGGCTGATATCGTAGCCAAAGGGCTATTGGCCAAGGCAGGATCGTATGCTGCCCTGACTTTGGAGAAGTTTCAAGCTATTACGATCATTATGGCTGGAAGAAAATTCAACTGGAAGCAACTTATTTTTAGTATCTTGAAGAACATGTTTTCCTCCACCAAGCAATCCAAAGGATTTGCAGTGCCGCTAAGCTATTTGATGAAAGTCAAAGGGTTGGTGGCTGATGATTCGGAGCGATTATCTAAATTCAAAATTTTCAATGGGAAGAATATTCTGCCACCCAAGACTAAACTAGATATCTCTCCTGATCAGTTCGTGAAGATCAATAAGAAGATTGGGACACAACAGGCTGCTCCCAAATTAGTTAAACAGGAGAAGACATTGGCTCAACTGAAGACAGTTAAAAGAAAACTGATTATTAGTGAATCCGATTATGAGAAGGCGCCCTCTCCAAAAATTGCCAAGAAACCAAGAACACAAAGGACAAAATTACCAACCACAGTAGAATCAATTCCTACTGAAAGACTGATATCTTCAGATGCCCAACAGCCTATCAAAGCAGTTTCTCTGAAGATTATTCTACCAGAAATCTCAACTGGTGCAACAAAGGAAACAGTTAGAATCAAAGCTCCTCTAATACATATCAATCGTCCTACCGTTCTAGCACCTCCTAGACCCAAAGGTATAAAGATTATAGAACAGGTGGATACTACTCGTGCTGGATTGGAAATTCCACACATCCTCAGTACTGAAAAAGGCAAAGGCAAATTGATTGAAGAGCCCAGGCCATCCAATTCAATTCAAACTCATATTGACCTTGTTTGGGAACAGATTAATAATTTTGCAGCATCAAAACTTAAAATCTATGATGACTGGATCGTCTACAGAACTCAAATTTTTGCTAAGCAGCTGAAAAAGAAATCCCAACTGAACAAATTTATCAAACTGGAAGCAATTGTCCTCAAGATGGTCAAAGCTGCTACAATTGTTCAGGCTTTGGAGAGAAAAACATATTTTTTTGATCAAATTCGAGCTAAGAAGCTATCTCAACTGCTTGAGAAATTAAAGGCAAACTACATTCCCACCAATCCAACTGCCTATAATGATCGAGCTGTGATCACTCAGCTAGATACAGATCTTACTAGCTTGCAAGCTCAGATAAAAATGTGGGAAATGGATCAGGAGTTAGTTCTTCTTGAGGAAGCCTCTGAAGAAGAAGAAGACCCCTCCTCTCAGCAGAAAGAGCCATCCTCAGAACAAACTATTGTTACAACTGAAGAACCAGTTCAGGATGTGCCACAATCATCTGCTGTGGAACATCAGTTGTACTCTGAAGCCGAGTTGAATTTTGCCAACATTGATGAAATAATTCAAGCAGTAGTGACAGAATCTATGAATAATGAAACCATTTCTGAAAAAGTTGATCACTCAACTGATCAAATCACTCAAGAGGTTTCTATCTCAACAGAAGCATCAGTTCAGCCTGCTGTTTCTGAACTAAAGGAGCAAACAGTGGTGCCTACTCAATCACCAAATCAACAGATTGCTGAAAATATGGAGGCAGTTCATGACCCTTTCACTGAAAATCTTATTCAACAGGAAAGACCAATTGTTGATCAACATCAATCTTCATCTCCTCCAGTCCAAGTAGCAGTAACTGAAACAGATGTTCCAACACAGACTGTCTCTGAAACGATATTATCAGATAGAACCATGGTGGTCTTTGATCAAGTCTCACATGAACCAAGGACATCTAATCAGTCACCTCCTCTTCAATCCACAGAGATGGATCTTGTTCTTGAAGAAATCCAGAATATGCAGCACAATATGCAGCAGATGATTACTGAAATCAAGAAAATTCAATCCACACAATTCACTCATACTGTCAAATTGGATTCTTCAATTGAATATGACTCCGCAAAACTGAAAGCCATCTCGGGAAAGAACAATCAAACATCAAGAGACATAAAAGATTGCAACGCCGCACTTCAATCAATACAGCTTAGAAAAACGCATTTTGGCGAAAGCAATTAAGACGCCGCATCACAATAAATGAAGCAAACAATGTCCAAGGAATAATCAAGTAGAAATCAACGGATACAAAGATTCAAATTCATCTCAAGTTACCGTTGGAGAAAAGAAGCTTATAAATATGACAGAAGAACAGGTGAAGAAAAAAAAAGAGAGTCAACACTATTCAAAAGCTTGCTGTCACTCTGTCAAAATCTCAGCTCAATCTTACTTGATATATTCGTAGCAGTTAAGGCTACAATTTAAGCTCATTAGCAAGTTGTAATAATCGTTGAAATTGGATAGTGCTAAGATCAGTTACGCACTGAGAACATTCTGTAATACTAAGAGTTTCAGTTTTTGGCAATGTTAGGTCAAAAACTGAAGTGGGTCAGTACAATTCTTGTATTTGATCAAAGTCTTTTAGTGGATATCATATCCTTGAGATAGAAGGGGTGACGTAGGAGTAATTAAATTCTCCGAACATCCAGAAACAACCCTTGCCTATTTTATTTCAGTTTCGTATTCTATCTTTCAGTCAGTTATTTTCCGCAACTACTTTAGTTTAACTGATTGTCATTGACCAACAAGATTCCAAGAATCAGTTTGTCACCAAACTGAACTCAAAATTTGAAAAGATCAATTTTAATTGTGAGTATTTATTCAACCCCCCTTCTAAACACTCTTGATACGTTAATCGATCCTATCAAGATGGATGTCAAGACAACCTTTCTTAATGGTGATATTAAGGAAGAGATTTACATGTCTCAACCTGAAGGGTTTACATCTGTCGGAAGTGAGCATATGGTATGCAAACTTCAAAGATCTATTTATGGTCTAAAGCAGGCATCTAGGAGTTGGAACCTCAGATTTGATAGTACAATCAAAGAGTTTTGTTTCACTAAGAATCCTGAGGAACCCTGTGCGTATAAGAAGATCAGTGGGAGTTCTGTGACATTCTTTGTGCTTTATGCTGATGACATTCTACTCATTGGGAATGATGTAGGGATGATGCAATAAACTAAAATATGGTTAGCGAGTAAGTTTTCGATGCAGGACTTGTGCAAAGCATCTTTTGTATTGGGAATACAGATCTATAGAGATAGATCAAGAAAATTGCTTGGTCTCACCCAGTCGACATACATTGATACCATCGTGAAGCGGTTCTTGATGGATGAGTCCAAAAAAGGACATCTACCAATGTGTCATGGCGTGTCCCTATCCAAGTCTATGTCTCCCAAGACTGATGCAGAGATAGAGGCGATGACACGCATTCTGTATGCATCTGCAATCGGTAGCATCATGTATGGGATGATATCTAAACGTCCTGACGTGGCTTTCGCACTAAGTGTAGTGAGTAGATATCAATCAAACCCTGGTCTTTCACAATCTTCCACATTGGAAAGCTGTGAAAGACATCATCAAGTATTTGAGAAGGACCAATAAATTGTTCTTGGTCTATGGGGGTGGAGAACTAAAATTGGAAGGTTATACCGACTCTAGCTTTCAAATCAATATCGATGACTCGAAGTCAACCTCTGGATTCATATTCATGCTCAATGGTGCTGCTGTCTCTTGGAAGAGTTCCAAGCAAGACAATTCAGCGGATTCCACCACTGAGGCAGAATACATTGCTGCATCAGCTGCAGCAAAGGAGGCTGTTTGGATAAGGAATTTCGTCCAAGAGTTGGGCGTCATTCCTAATGGAGTTGCTCTTGTCCTGGTGTTTTGTGATAACACGGGAGCCATTGCTCAACAAAGGAGCCAAGGTCTCATCAGAAGTCCAAACTTGTATTGAGAAAGTACCACATCCTCCGAGAGATTGTGGAAAGAGGAGAAGTCTCGATTGACAAAGTCGGCTCCACAGATAATGTTGCTGATCCACTAACTAAGCCTTTACCTGGACCATTATTCGAGAAGCATCGCGAATCGATGGGTTTGAAGCATATGGGTAGTTGGCTCTAGTGCAAGTGGGAGATTGTTAGAGTAGGTGCACGTCGAGCCAAGTGTTGGCCGAGTGTTCACAATGAAACTCTATGTACAAAAAGTCTTCATTTTAATAATATTTGAAATTATTGTTTCGGCACTTCTTTATCTGTATACAATGCTAGTTGCATAGATAAAGTCCTTGAATATACAAATAGTAGAAAGAATATGAGATGCTCATATGATGAGTATCATGAAAGTCATATTTGGAATACTGTATATTCTAAACAGTTCCTAGTCGATTCAGCCGCCGCTAAGAAGGATATAGGCCGCTCGAGTTCGAGACTAGTATCTGCGATGTGAGTACCATGTTTCATTGGTAGGGGACATTGTGATGTCCGAACATGCAGATAGGTGCTCCTTTTAGAGTGCATTGAACAACCCTCCATAAAGGACTTTCCAAGTGGTTCTCACTTATCGAGTGGAAACGTCCTAGTTTATGGTTGTACACCATTAGTCCTTATGACCCGGGACAACATTGAGACTGTATGTGCTAGCATTACACATTGACTTGTTTACCGACTCTCATGGGGTCATCAGGTGGCAAGGTTGGGTGTTTTGTCGAAACATATAGGAGTCGATGCATTGTAGTCGGGGATTCACCGCTTACCTTCGGGTATGGATATCCTATGTGATATCATGTGTATGTAGTATGAAATATCTGATCGGAGTATGGTGGTAATTATAAAAGGGGTTTCATAGATTACACCATCAATGCAACTACAACATGACACATAGTATCGATTCATTGACAACTCTCGATATACCAATGGTTGTCGAATCGGTCGGGATATATGAGATAAAGGGATCGTACTGTACGCTAACCATAATAGAATGGTTCTTGTAGACACTATCATTTGATACCTAGGGAATCATGTAAGCGATGCTGCTAGGCGTTTAACATGATTGGTTGGGTACTATCAGACTTGAGTTCTGACGTTCTTGTTATCAAGGAGTTGATAAGTAAGAATGAAACAATTGGGGTATGCACGTATAAGGACATGTTTAGTCCGAAACACATGGAGATGTGAACCCACGGCTAGTTGTATCAATGAACCATTGAGGGCCACACAAGTGCTAGCTTTCTAGATCCCGTTGAGAAGAAAAATAGTTCAATGTGTTGAACGGCTTATAAAGGAGTTTATAAGCGTAAATAAAAATATAAGTATGACTTCTATAAGGAGAATGTAACCTTTAATTTGAGGAAGTGTTCCTAAATTAAAAATTGGCCAAACGAGTAATGTATTTGAAAATTGTGATTTTCATAAACATTATTATGGACTAAATTAAATTAATTCAAGTGTCTAATTAATTAAACACTAGTGGGCCTAGTAGAATCCAAATAATTAAATTAATTCAAGTGTTGAATTAATTAAATAACATTGGGCCTTGTGGAGCCCAATTAGAAATAATTATTAAACTAATGGGCTTGAATAAAATCAAGAAAAGTTTTAAATGGACTCAAATGTGTTTGAGACATTTAAATAAAGTCCATGGGCTTTGTAAATATTACAAGCCCACTTAAAAAGAATGCTAGGGAGGTGAAGAGTTGGGGATTACTTTTTCATTAAAAAAAATTGCATGGCATGCTCATGCACCTTTATCACTTTTTCACACTCCAAGAAAGAACTCCCTTCTCTCACCTACCCATCTACTTGGCCGAAATTTCAAGGATTTATCTCCTTAATTTTTCTCTCATTTTTCTTTTTCAGTTGTTGAGGAAAGAAAGAAAACTTCTCAAAGAAAATGCCTTACATTTTCTATTGCAAGTGTGAGGTGGATCTAGCTTGCAAGTGGTGGGCCTAATTTTGAAGGAAAGAAGGCAGCTTGTAGATCAACTCATCCCTTCAAGAGCTTAGTTGTTTGACAACTAAGTTGGAGCCAACATCAATATTTTAAGATTGATAGGTAATATCTTTAAAACACCCTATGTATGACATATTTCGTGTTTTTGTATTTGCTACACACTATAGGCTTAGGGTGCTCGGTTTTCTTGTTGAAAAACAAATTTTGAAACTTCCGTTGCGCTTTCGGGCACCTTAATCGATCCCCTTTCAAAATGTTGTTGTTTAGAGGTTGTGATGGGTTTTTGGCTTCGATTGTGGATATGGATAGAATTGTGATGTTGAATATTGATGATATTAATGTTGTGAGAGAGTTCCCTGATGTATTTGAGGTTGATGTGCCGGGTTTACCATCGGACAGAGATGTAGAGTTTGTGATCGATCTAGTTCCGGGAACGGTTCCTATTTCCAAAGCTCCGTACAGAATGCCCCCAACAGAGATGAAAGAATTGAAGACGCAGTTGCAGGATCTATTAGATAAAGGTTTTATACGGCCGAGTTCTTCACCTTGAGGAGCTCCGGTTCTTTTTGTTAAAAAGAAAAATAGGTCTTTGCGGCTGTGCATTGATTATAGGAAAATCAACAAAGTGACGATTAAGAATAAATATCCTTTGCCACGAATAGACGACCTTTTTGATCAGCTGCATGGAGCTACAGTGTTTTCGAAGATTGATCTGCAATCTGGCTATTACCAGTTGAAAGTTAGGGAATCTGATATTCCTAAGACGGCGTTCCGGACCAGGTATGGTCATTACGAATTTCTTGTTATGTCGTTCGGTCTGACTAATGCTCCTTCAGTCTTCATGGATCTTATGAACCAGGTGTTCAAGCCGTATTTGGATATCTTTGTCATTGTTTTCATCGATGATATATTGTGTAAAGGCCCTCGAACTCCTTTCTTGAAAATTTGCGGAAAAATAAAAATTTTCTTTTTTTAAAAGAACTTAAATGGCCTCATTCATAAAATCACTGGTGAAACAAGTTCCATATTTCAAAGTATTGCAGCGGAAGAAAATTAAAGTTTGCCAAAAATCACAATTTAAAAATATCCAACAACTGATAAAAATTGTTTGCGGAATAACATAACAACTGCTGCACTGAGGTCCTCGGGTGCCACTACTGCCGACCCAAGCTGGCTCACTGGTCCCCGCCCTCGGCCCTGGCCTCATCAGTACCTACAACAATCAAGTCTAGTGAGCCTAAAGACTCAGCATGCATAAATCGCAGGTAACGAGTAAAAATCTGAATTTAAAATATGCATGAGTTAACATATCCTGTCCTGAGGCATACTGAAAATAATCTGTACTGAGCAATTATAATACGTGCATAACTGAACTGGAAATCACTGTAAAAATATTTGCTCCTTGGAGCCTGTACTGAAATATCTGGTAAAATTTTCTGTTGAGATTATGTTTTACGCCTGTGGCCACTGCACTAAGCTGAACTGATCGGTAACTGGCTACCGGGGAGGCTGAAACTGAACTGAGCTGGCCGGTAACTGGCAACCGGGTGGTACCATACTGAACTGATCGGTCACTGGCGACCGTATAAAATAACACTCCCACATAGTGAATGAACCACAAGCCATATCGCATAAATCTCAAAAATAATCATTTTCTATTTAATGCACGTAAAATAATTAACTGGCATAATGAAAATTCATGTAATTTTACCAACTGGATTGGATTGGATCATTCCCAGGCTCGCTGCAACCTAACTGTGCCATGAAAAATATGCAATAGCTTAAACATGACCAACTATGCAATTTACGTTCAAAAGATGCGACTATGACGCCTAATGACTTCGCATTTAATCATGACTCCGAGCCAACCTGAACCGACACTGAACTGACGTATAGTCATGATTAATATACGCTGAAAAATCATAAAATAATGCTCCTAAAATGATAGGGTCGAAATCTAGGTGGAATGGAGGCCAAAACACGAAACGCTCTTTCGAGAGTCAACTTGGCACATTGCACCGTAAATTCTCGTACGACATCAAAAATGATCCGAATCACAAACGGTCAAAAACATGACCTTCCTAACTCAATGAGGCACTGTCCAGTCCAAGGCCATGGGCTAAGAGCCAACCAAGAACTCAAACGATGCTTCTGAACAGCAGCATACTTGCTGTCAAAAAAGTACAGCAGCTGCGCACTACAAGACTTGCATTGGTTTCGAGACTATCGGCCATTAGGGGAGTGAACCACCGACCAGAGACTCTTACAAACATCCCAAGGAATGATTTGAACCATGGCTAAGGGCCCTAGGCCAGCCACAATCCGCATCACACCATAACTCAACCGAAGGGTCCAACCGAGAGCAACGTGCATGCGTGTGTAGTGTTTATGCTATGATCGATGTCTTGCGTCGTTCCAGTGGCCATTTGATTGACCATGGCACAATCTAGACATCTAGGAGCATGATATGAACCGTGGCTAAGGGCCATAGGCCAACCAAGATCCATACCAAGCAACAAAAGAACGAAATCAAAAGCTGCACAAATGAAGAAGCCGAATGGGGAAAGGGGCTGTTTTCACGTTTTGATTAAAAACCGAGGGGCCATGGACCAAGCCACCAAAAGGGCAACTTAGTCACGACTTAGACATGCTAGGGAAGTGATCCAACCATGGCTATAGGCCCTTGGGGCAGCCAAGATCAGATCCTTCCTCCTTGACATCCAAACTGAATTTTCGAATCACATTTCTGCACCTATGGGGAACTTGCTGTCATTTCGGTTTTCCAGCAAGCATGGGGCTGGTTTGGATGGACCAACATGGTCCTAATGCATCCTACTACATGTATACAAGCCGCCTTGGGAGCCTGGAGTCGATCCAATACCTGAAACTCACAAACCAAAAGAAATCGTGAAGCTTGCCATGAAGAGCCGAAATTCTGCATGTGTGTTCCAAAATATTTTGACATGTATCTCGGTTTTTGCTTGCTAAAACATCATCCTGTACTGAAAAATAAATGATAATATGACTTGATTGAGGTTTGAAAGAAATCTAGACATGCCTGGTTTCGTTTCGAAAGAAAACGAACGAAACAACGACGACGCGGCACGGAGGAGGTAGAGCGCTTCTTGTCTACCTTTCTTGAACTCGATTTCTTGCCTTCCCTCTAGCTAAGACTCACGATTTTTCTACACTGAAAATGGATCCGAATGGTGCTGAATTCGGTGGTGAGGGAGGGAGAAAATGGTTGGGGAGTGAGATAAGATGGGTGCAAAATATAAGGAAGGATCAAGACCAAGTCCACTCCCTTTTGAATTTGAATTTTGAATTGTGGTTTGATATCAAATGAGTTGGTGGATGCTTCTAGGAGGTGGTGGCCGAAATTTATCTTGATTCTAGGCTAGGATATGTCCATTTATTTAATTAAATTGTGCTCCCAAAAATCCTAGAATTATCCTACTAATTACATGCAAAGAATTGGTCAAAGTTGATGAGTTGGAAAATGAATCTTCTAGCACTAAGGGTGGCCGAAAAATGCATGATAAAATAAAGGGAAATGTTGATTATCTAGTCAACTAATAATCCTTGAAAGCCTTACTAATCCTTTAAATAATTTAGTGAGCTAACCCCTTAATTTAATAACTTAAATGAATTCATTTCTTAATCACCTCAAATAATTAAATTAAATCCTCAAACCTCCCTTTCTAACTTAAATGAACTTGGTTGCTAGCTAAATTAACTTCTGGAAATATTTCTCAAATCTTAAATTCTATCTCAAAACTCCAACTCCGGTCCGGCCTCACTGAAAATAGTGAAATGCTAAAAATCAAACTACTGAACTGAAATAATGAATAATTAACTTCAAATAAATGCATTTAAAATAATCATGCAATGAAGTCAATTAAATTTAAAAATCTAGAATTATGCATGGCTTATACGTCTACTGACTTACGGGTTCTACAATCCTTCCCCCCTTAAATAAATTTCGTCCTCGAAATTAGAACTCACCGAATAACTCAGGGTATCGACTTCTCATCTCCGGCTCAGACTCCCACGTAGCTTCCTCCTCTGAATGGTTGAGCCATTTGACTTTGACTCGCTTAACCAACTTGTTCCGAAGTTTCTTCTCCTGTCTGTCTAAGATCTGCACGGGTCTCTCCTCATAAGATAAGTTCGGAGTAAGCTGCAACGGCTCGAAATTCAGCACATGCGAAGGATTTGCCATATACTTCCTCAGCATGGAGACGTGAAAGACATTGTGTACTTCGGCCAGATTTGGCGGAAGAGCCACACGATACGCTAGCGTCCCAACTCTGTCGAGGATCTCAAACGGTCCAATGAATCTCGGACTGAGCTTCCCTTTCTTGCCAAATCTCATGACACCCTTCATAGGTGCCACTTTCACGAAGACATGATCGCCCACTGCAAACTCTAACTCTCTCCTCCGCTGATCGGCATAACTCTTCTGTCGGCTCTGGGCAGTCCTCATCCTATCTCGGATCTTGACTACTACATCTGCTGCCTGCTGAACAATCTCTGGACCCAACTCTGCTCTCTCTCCTACTTCATCCCAATGAACATGAGATCTACACTTGCGGCCATACAGTGCTTCATACGGAGCCATACCTATAGACGACTGGAAACTGTTGTTATAGGTGAACTCTACCAATGGTAAGTTCGACTCTCAACTCCCAGAGAAATCAATGACGCAGGCACGGAGAAGATCCTCTAAGATCTGAATAACTCGCTCCGACTGTCCATCTGTCTGCGGATGGAAAGCTCTGCTAAACCGCAACTTCGTACCCAAAGTCGAATGCAAGCTCTTCCAAAACGAGGAAGTGAATCTGGGATCTCTGTCGGATACGATAGAAACTGGAATACCGTGGAGTCGGACTATCTCTCGGATATACAGCTCTGCATACTGAACCATGGTGAAAGTCGTCTTAATAGGCAAGAAGTGCGCTGATTTGGTAAGACGATCTACAATCACCCAAATAGCATTCGATCCTCTGGCTGACCTCGGCAATCCGGTCACAAAGTCCATGGTAATGTTCTCCCACTTCCACTCGGGAATAGGAAGAGGCTTGAGCAAACCTGCTGGTCTCTGATGCTCGGCCTTCACTAACTGGCAAGTCAGGCACTCGGATACAAAACGCCTGATGTCCTTCTTCATCCCTGGCCACCAATACAATAGCTGCAGATCTTTGTACATCTTCGTACTCCCAGGGTGAATGGAGTACGGGGACGTATGGGCCTCTGATAAGATGTCTGCTCGGATAGAATCACTGCTAGGAACCCATATCCTATCTCGGTATCTCACAATACCGTCGCTGACTGCATACAAAACACTGCCCTTGGCTTCATCTCTCTTCTTCCACTGTGCCAACTGCTCATCTGCGGTCTGACCACTGCGAATACGGTCCAAAAGGGAAGACTGAATGGTCAAGGTAGATAGACGAGGAACTCTACCTCGAGGGTAAGTCTCAAGATCAAACCTCTGCATCTCAATCTGAAGAGGTTTCTGCATCGTCAAATGAGCCATCACTGCGACTTTCCTGCTCAAAGCATCCGCAACTACATTAGATTTACCCGGGTGGTAGCTAATGTCACAATCGTAGTCTTTCACAAGCTCCAACCAACGCCTCTGACGCATGTTCAGCTCCTTCTGCGTAAAGAAATACTTGAGGCTCTTATGGTCGGTAAAGATCTGGCACTTCTCTCCATACAGATAGTGCCTCCAAATCTTCAAAGCAAAAACTACGGCCGCTAACTCCAGATCATGGGTAGGGTAATTCTTCTCGTGGATTTTCAGCTGTCGAGAAGCATACGCTATCACTCTCCCATGCTGCATCAAAACTGCACCTAAACCAAGCTTCGAAGCATCGGTATAAAGGACAAACTCACCAGATCCTGACGGTACAGCCAAAACGGGTGCTGAGATAAGAGCTTGCTTCAAAGTATCGAAGCTCTTCTGACACTCCTCGCTCCACACAAACTTCACATTTTTCTTTGTCAGTGCTGTGAGTGGAACGGAAATGGATGAGAATCCCTGAATGAACTTCCTGTAATATCCTGCTAGCCCAAGAAAACTGCGGATCTCTGATGCATTCTGAGGCACAACCCAATCTCTGACTGCTACAACTTTCGCCGGGTCTACCTCAATGCCACTGCTAGAAACAATGTGGCCCAAGAACGCCACCTTCTCTAACCAGAATTCGCACTTACTGAACTTTGCGAATAGTTTGTGCTTCTGCAATGTCTGCAATACTGTGGTCAGATGCCTGCTGTGCTCCTCCCGACTCTTGGAGTACACGAGAATGTTATCTATGAACACTATCACAAACTGGTCGAGGTACGGCTGAAATACGCGATTCATGAGATCCATGAAGATCGCTGGCGCATTCGTCAGACCGAACGGCATCACAAGGAACTCGTAGTGGCCATAACGAGTCCTGAAAGCTGTCTTCGAGACATCAGCATCTCTCACCCTCAACTGGTGATAACCAGAACGCAGATCTATCTTTGAGAAAATCGAAGCTCCCTGCAACTGGTCAAACAGATCCTCAATCCTCGGCAGTGGGTATTTATTCTTCACTGTAACCCTGTTCAACTCCCGGTAGTCAATGCAAAGCCTCATCGAGCCATCCTTCTTTTTCACGAATAAGACTGGCGCGCCCCATGGAGAAAAGCTCGGGCGAATGAACTCCTTGTCGAGAAGTTCCTGGATCTGCTTCTTAATCTCTGCCATCTCTGTCGGTGCTAGTCGGTACGGTGCTTTGGATATCGGAGCCGTACCTGGCATAAGCTCAATGGAAAACTCCACCTCTCTCTCTGGTGGCATACCAGAGACGTCTTCGGGAAAAACGTCTAAGAAATCTCTAACTATCGGAACATTTGAGGCTGACTGGCTGGGTTCCTTGGGGACAGATAAAAAGGTTGCTAGAAATGCCCGACACCCTCTATGCATGAGCTTCCTAGCCTGAACATAAGGAATAATGCGCGGTAAAGGAAAGTACCTGTCCGGCTCAAATAAGAACTGCTCCATTCCAGGCGGTCGGACAAGAACGGATCTCCGCTGGAAGTCTATCAACACTCTGTTCCTCAATAGCCAGTCCATCCCTAGGATGATGTCAAATTCCGGCATCGGTAGCACAATCAGATCCGCATAAACAAGATTACCGTGCAGCTCAAGGTCTATATCTCGGATAACATTGGTGGCTGCCATCTCCTCGCCTGACGGCAACACTACTGAAAAGGCTGTATCTAGCCCAATGGTCTGGATCTTGAGGAAGTTAGCAAAGACCTCCGAAATAAACGAGTGAGTGGCCCCTGAATCTATCAAGGCCTTGGTAGCGGAACCAGATATAAAAATTCTCCCTGAAAGAGCGGAGCTCTAAGTTGAATCCCACTACAAGATCTAAACTTATAGACATGCAAAGGTCAAGGTTCCTCTAGCTTAATTTTCCCGAAATAAATCTGAGTAGAGCATGCAATCCTATAACAGTTCTAAGTTCAAAATCTAAATCCCGATTCCCAAAATGGTGAAATTCGAAGAATAACTTAAAGTTTAAAGGTACCTGTCAACAACATAGTCTCCGGGTTGGTTTCCGCGGCATGGAGAGCAAAAACTTTGCCTTGGGTAGGCAGATTCCTCTGAGGACACTGCAGCAACATGTGGTCTGGATTGCCACACTTAAAACACTTTCCTGAGCCAGCCATACATGCTCCAAGATGGCGACGTGAGCACCTGGGACAGACTGGGTGCTCCTGAGTCCTCGGGGCTGGGCGTCCCCGCTGCTGCTGCTGCTGCTGCTGGCCTCGGTTCCTGGGTGGTCCATGAAAAGGCCTCTTATTCTGCTGCTGATGCTGATGAGGAGGAGGGCGGTGCGGTGCCTGGACTGGGCGCTTGCCCTGGTGATCCCTCTCGATATCCCGCAGATCCTGCTCTGCGGCTAAGGCCTTGGAGACGGCAACCTCATAAGTAGAAGGGTCAGATACCCTAACATCCCGACGCAAGATCGGCCGTAAACCCACCAGGAAGTGCATCAGCTTGGCTTTGGCATCATTCGCTATCAGGGGCACAAAGTGACAGCCCCTCTCGAACTTACGGATGAACTCCGTAACCGACATATCCCCCTGTCTCAGACTCATGAACTCGGTGGTCAGCCTGGTGCGAACCTCCTCAGCAAAATACTTGGAGTAGAAAACCTCCGTAAAGCGGGTCCAAGAAAGTGTAGCCAATGTCAGGGCTACCGAAGCTCCTTCCCACCATAAGCGGGCGTCTCCATTGAACAGGTAGGTGGCACATCGGACTCGGTCTGCGTCCCCCAGCTCCATAAAATCGAAGATAACCTTGAGAAATTTGATCCATCCCTCGGCAACCATGGGGTCTGATGCCCCAGAGAACTCCTTCGGGCGCATCTTCATGAATCGCTCATACACAGCCTCGGGCCCTGTCGGCCTGGCTGCGGCTGCGGCTACGGCTGCGGCATTGCCCCCCGCAAACTGTGCGAAGAACTGTGCCATCCCAGCTAACATCTGGGCACTCATGTCCGGTGGGGGCGGTGGAGGAGGTGGTAGGTCTCCCTCTGGTCTACGCTCATCCCTGTCTTCTCGGCGAGGCTCCACCTCTCTGTTGCGCTCTAAAATACGTCTAGGGGGCATACTGTTCCAACATAACCCATACGCAACTAACATGCATAATTCCATAATTTATTACTGAAATACTCAAAATCTGGAAGCATGCTGACAAAATAATTCATGCTATAACTGAAATGCTGAACAAAATGCTGAACTGAAAAACTTAAAGACCAAAGGCGTGGCTTCGTGAGCTTCTCGCGGTCAGTAGTAGTGAGACCCTATACAGAACCACCGCTCTGATACCAACTGTAAAGGCCCTCGAACTCCTTTCTTGAAAATTTGCGGAAAAATAAAAATTTTCTTTTTTTAAAAGAACTTAAATGGCATCATTCATAAAATCACTGGTGAAACAAGTTCCATATTTCAAAGTATTGCAGCGGAAGAAAATTAAAGTTTGCCAAAAATCACAATTTAAAAATATCCAACAACTGATAAAAATTGTTTGCGGAATAACATAACAACTGCTGCACTGAGGTCCTCGGGTGCCACTACTGCCGACCCAAGCTGGCTCACTGGTCCCCGCCCTCGGCCCTGGCTTCATCAGTACCTACAACAATCAAGTCTAGTGAGCCTAAAGACTCAGCATGCATAAATCGCAGGTAACGAGTAAAAATCTGAATTTAAAATATGCATGAGTTAACATATCCTGTCCTGAGGCATACTGAAAATAATCTGTACTGAGCAATTATAATACGTGCATAACTGAACTGGAAATCACTGTAAAAATATTTGCTCCTTGGAGCCTGTACTGAAATATCTGGTAAAATTTTCTGTTGAGATTATGTTTTACGCCTGTGGCCACTGCACTAAGCTGAACTGATCGGTAACTGGCTACCGGGGAGGCTGAAACTGAACTGAGCTGGCCGGTCACTGGCGACCGGGTGGTACCATACTGAACTGATCGGTCACTGGCGACCGTATAAAATAACACTCCCACATAGTGAATGAACCACAAGCCATATCGCATAAATCTCAAAAATAATCATTTTCTATTTAATGCACGTAAAATAATTAACTGGCATAATGAAAATTCCTGTAATTTTACCAACTGGATTGGATTGGATCGTTCCCAGGATCGCTGCAACCTAACTGTGCCATGAAAAATATGCAATAGCTTAAACATGACCAACTATGCAATTTACGTTCAAAAGATGCGACTATGACGCCTAATGACTTCGCATTTAATCATGACTCCGAGCCAACCTGAACCGACACTGAACTGACGTATAGTCATGATTAATATACGCTGAAAAATCATAAAATAATGCTCCTAAAATGATAGGGTCGAAATCTAGGTGGAATGGAGGCCAAAACACGAAACGCTCTTTCGAGAGTCAACTTGGCACATTGCACCGTAAATTCTCGTACGACATCAAAAATGATCCGAATCACAAACGGTCAAAAACATGACCTTCCTAACTCAATGAGGCACTGTCCAGTCCAAGGCCATGGGCTAAGAGCCAACCAAGAACTCAAACGACGCTTCTGAACAGCAGCATACTTGCTGTCAAAAAAATACAGCAGCTGCGCACTACAAGACTTGCATTGGTTTCGAGACTATCGGCCATTAGGGGAATGAACCACCGACCAGAGACTCTTACCAACATC
Organism: Primulina tabacum; assembly: GCF_025594145.1. Lineage (NCBI taxonomy): Eukaryota > Viridiplantae > Streptophyta > Magnoliopsida > Lamiales > Gesneriaceae > Primulina > Primulina tabacum. Next base: position 49,812,997 of record NC_134553.1, on the reverse strand, counting down.
CCAAGGAATGATTTGAACCATGGCTAAGGGCCCTAGGCCAGCCACAATCCGCATCACACCATAACTCAACCGAAGGGTCCAACCGAGAGCAACGTGCATGCGTGTGTAGTGTTTATGCTATGATCGATGTCTTGCGTCGTTCCAGTGGCCATTTGATTGACCATGGCACAATCTAGACATCTAGGAGCATGATATGAACCGTGGCTAAGGGCCATAGGCCAACCAAGATCCATACCAAGCAACAAAAGAACGAAATCAAAAGCTGCACAAATGAAGAAGCCGAATGGGGAAAGGGGCTGTTTTCACGTTTTGATTAAAAACCGAGGGGCCATGGACCAAGCCACCAAAAGGGCAACTTAGTCACAACTTAGACATGCTAGGGAAGTGATCCAACCATGGCTATAGGCCCTTGGGGCAGCCAAGATCAGATCCTTCCTCCTTGACATCCAAAATGAATTTTCGAATCACATTTCTGCACCTATGGGGAACTTGCTGTCATTTCGGTTTTCCAGCAAGCATGGGGCTGGTTTGGATGGACCAACATGGTCCTAATGCATCCTACTACATGTATACAAGCCGCCTTGGGAGCCTGGAGTCGATCCAATACCTGAAACTCACAAACAAAAAGAAATCGTGAAGCTTGCCATGAAGAGCCGAAATTCTGCATGTGTGTTCCAAAATATTTTGACATGTATCTCGGTTTTTGCTTGCTAAAACATGATCCTGTACTGAAAAATAAATGATAATATGACTTGATTGAGGTTTGAAAGAAATCTAGACATGCCTGGTTTCGTTTCGAAAGAAAACGAACGAAACAACGACGACGCGGCACGGAGGAGGTGGAGCGATTCTTGTCTACCTTTCTTGAACTCGATTTCTTGCCTTCCCTCTAGCTAAGACTCACGATTTTTCTACACTGAAAATGGATCTGAATGGTGCTGAATTCGGTGGTGAGGGAGGGAGAAAATGGTTGGGGAGTGAGATAAGATGGGTGCAAAATATAAGGAAGGATCAAGACCAAGTCCACTCCCTTTTGAATTTGAATTTTGAATTGTGGTTTGATATCAAATGAGTTGGTGGATGCTTCTAGGAGGTGGTGGCCGAAATTTACTTGATTCTAGGCTAGGATATGTCCATTTATTTAATTAAATTGTGCTCCCAAAAATCCTAGAATTATCCTACTAATTACATGCAAAGAATTGGTCAAAGTTGATGAGTTGGAAAATGAATCTTCTAGCACTAAGGGTGGCCGAAAAATGCATGATAAAATAAAGGGAAATGTTGATTATCTAGTTAACTAATAATCCTTGAAAGCCTTACTAATCCTTTAAATAATTTAGTGAGCTAACCCCTTAATTTAATAACTTAAATGAATTCATTTCTTAATCACCTCAAATAATTAAATTAAATCCTCAAACCTCCCTTTCTAACTTAAATGAACTTGGTTGCTAGCTAAATTAACTTCTGGAAATATTTCTCAAATCTTAAATTCTATCTCAAAACTCCAACTCCGGTCCGGCCTCACTGAAAATACTGAAATGCTAAAAATCAAACTACTGAACTGAAATAATGAATAATTAACTTCAAATAAATGAATTTAAAATAATCATGCAATGAAGTCAATTAAATTTAAAAATCTAGAATTATGCATGGCTTATACGTCTACTGACTTACGGGTTCTACAATCCTTCCCCCCTTAAATAAATTTCGTCCTCGAAATTAGAACTCACCGAATAACTCAGGGTATCGACTTCTCATCTCCGGCTCAGACTCCCACGTAGCTTCCTCCTCTGAATGGTTGAGCCATTTGACTTTGACTCGCTTAACCAACTTGTTCCGAAGTTTCTTCTCCTGTCTGTCTAGGATCTGCACGGGTCTCTCCTCATAAGATAAGTTCGGAGTAAGCTGCAACGGCTCGAAATTCAGCACATGCGAAGGATTTGCCATATACTTCCTCAGCATGGAGACGTGAAAGACATTGTGTACTCCGGCCAGATTTGGCGGAAGAGCCACACGATACGCTAGCGTCCCAACTCTGTCGAGGATCTCAAACGGTCCAATGAATCTCGGACTGAGCTTCCCTTTCTTGCCAAATCTCATGACACCCTTCATAGGTGCCACTTTCACGAAGACATGATCGCCCACTGCAAACTCTAACTCTCTCCTCCGCTGATCGGCATAACTCTTCTGTCGGCTCTGAGCAGTCCTCATCCTATCACGGATCTTGACTACTACATCTGCTGCCTGCTGAACAATCTCTGGACCCAACTCTGCTCTCTCCTACTTCATCCCAATGAACAGGAGATCTACACTTGCGGCCATACAGCGCTTCATACGGAGCCACCTATAGACGACTGGAAACTGTTGTTATAGGTGAACTCTACCAATGGTAAGTTCGACTCCCAACTCCCAGAGAAATCAATGACGCAAGCACGGAGAAGATCCTCTAAGATCTGAATAACTCGCTCCGACTGTCCATCTGCTGGATGGAAAGCTGTGCTAAACAGCAACTTCGTACCCAAGTCGAATGCAAACTCTTCCAAAACGAGGAAGTGAATCTGGGATCTCTGTCGGATACGATAGAAACTGGAATACCGTGGAGTCGGACTATCTCTCGGATATACAGCTCTGCATACTGAACCATGGTGAAAGTCGTCTTAATAGGCAAGAAGTGCGCTGATTTGGTAAGACGATCTACAATCACCCAGATAGCATTCGATCCTCTGGCTGACCTCGGCAATCCGGTCACAAAGTCCATGGTAATGCCCACTTCCACTCGGGAATAGGAAGAGGCTTGAGCAAACCTGCTGGTCTCTGATGCTCGGCCTTCACTAACTGGCAAGTCAGGCACTCGGATACAAAACGCCTGATGTCCTTCTTCATCCTGGCCACCAATACAATAGCTGCAGATCTTTGTACATCTTCGTACTCCCAGGGTGAATGGAGTACGGGGACGTATGGGCCTCTGATAAGATGTCTGCTCGGATAGAAATATCTACGATATACGGATATATGACAAAACACTGCCCTTAGCTTCATCTCTCTTCTTCCACTGTGCCAACTGCTCATCTGCTGCTGACCGCTGCGAATACGGTCAATAAGAGAGGACTGGATAGTCAAGGTAGATAAACGAGGAACTCTACCTCGAGGGTAAGTCTCAAGATCAAACCTCTGCATCTCGATCTGAAGAGGTTTCTGCATCGTCAAATGAGCCATCACTGCGACTTTCCTGCTCAAAGCATCCGCAACTACATTAGCTTTACCCGGGTGGTAGCTAATGTCACAATCGTAGTCTTTCACAAGCTCCAACCAACGCCTCTGACGCATGTTCAGCTCCTTCTGCGTAAAGAAATACTTGAGGCTTTATGGTCGGTAAAGATCTGACACTTCTCCATACAGATAGTGCCTCCAAATCTTCAAAGCAAAAACTACGGCCGCTAACTCCAGATCATGGGTAGGGTAATTCTTCGTGGATTTTCAGCTGTCGAGAAGCATACGCTATCACTCTCCCATGCTGCATCAAAACTGCACCTAAACCAAGCTTCGAAGCATCGGTATAAAGGACAAACTCACCAGATCCTGACGGTACAGCCAAAACGGGTGCTGAGATAAGAGCTTGCTTCAAAGTATCGAAGCTCTTCTGACACTCCTCGCTCCACACAAACTTCACATTTTTCTTGTCAGTGCTGTGAGTGGAACGGCAATGGAGGAATCCTGGATGAATTTTCTGTAATATCCTGCTAGCCCAAGGAAACTGCGGATCTCTGATGCATTCTGAGGCACAACCCAATCTCTGACTGCTACAACTTTGCGGGGTCTACCTCAATACCACTGCTAGAAACAATGTGGCCCAAGAACGCCACCTTCTCTAACCAGAATTCGCACTTACTGAACTTTGCGAAATTTGTTTCTGCAATGTCTGCAACACTGTGGTCAGATGCCTGCTGTGCTCCTCCCGATTCTTGGAGTAGACGAGAATGTCATCTATGAACACTATCACAAACTGGTCGAGGTACGGCTGAAATACGCGATTCATAGATCCATGAAGATCGCTGGCGCATTCGTCAGACCGAACGGCATCACAAGGAACTCGTAGGCCATAACGAGTCCTGAAAGCTGTCTTCGAGACATCAGCATCTCTCACCCTCAACTGGTGATAACCGGAACGCAGATCTATCTTGGAGAAAATCGAAGCTCCCTGCAACTGGTCAAACAGATCCTCAATCCTCGGCAGTGGGTATTTATTCTTCACTGTAACCCTGTTCAACTCCCGGTAGTCAATGCAAAGCCTCATCGAGCCATCCTTCTTTTTCACGAATAAGACGGCGCGCCCCATGGAGAAAAGCTCGGGCGAATGAACTCCTTGTCGAGAAGTTCCTGGATCTGCTTCTTAAGCTCTGCCATCTCTGTCGGTGCTAGACGGTACGGCGCTTTGGATATCGGAGCCGTACCTGGCATAAGCTCAATGGAAAACTCCACCTCTCTCTCTGGTGGCATACCAGAGACGTCTTCGGGAAAAACGTCTAAGAAATCTCTAACAATCGGAACATCTGAGGCTGACTGGCTGGGTTCCTCGGGGACAGATAAAAAGGTTGCTAGAAATGCCCGACACCCTCTATGCATGAGCTTCCTAGCCTGAACATAAGGAATAATGCGCGGTAAAGGAAAGTACCTGTCCGGCTCAAATAAGAACTGCTCCATTCCAGGCGGTCGGACAAGAACGGATCTCCGCTGGAAGTCTATCAACACTCTGTTCCTCAATAGCCAGTCCATCCCTAGGATGATGTCAAATTCCGGCATCGGTAGCACAATCAGATCCGCACATAAACAAGATTACGTGCAGCTCAAGGTCTATATCTGGATAACATTGGTAGCTGCCATCTCCTCCGACGGCAACACTACTGAAAAGGCTGTATCTAGCCCAATGGTCTGGATCTTGAGAAAGTTTGCAAAGACCTCCGAAATAAACGAGTGAGTGGCCCCTGAATCTATCAAGGCTTGGTAGCGGAACCAGATATAAAAATTCTCCTGAAAGAGCGGAGCTCTAAGTTGAATCCCACTACAGATCTAAGAAACTTATAGACATGCAAAGGT